>NC_133648.1:93130611-93430611 GCF_009905375.1 Apium graveolens
TTCCTGGGTGTTATCATTTCCCTACACCTAAACTGGATTGTAACACCCCCAGATCCGGGGTCGGGGATCCGGGTCGTCACGGTCTTTCTTTCCACAATATCACTTCACTTAATTAATAATAAATAACCTTATGCTGTGACCCCACACTAACACACACCACAACCCGTTATAGTCTCAGAGATGAAATTTAAATAAGTACAAGTCTTTGAATCCACAATTTAAAAGTTATTACAACCCAAAATGATTACTTGATAAATTTACAGTTAATTGCCATTATCTGCCACAAGTTATAATTATACATAATTGATTCTCAAAAGTAGATGGTCTGATCTACAATAGATCTACCTCTGCAGCTATAGCAGCTACAACATCAACGGGAAGACGCGGGACGCTTCCCACGCGCTTGCGCTGGGTCTGCTGGAGTCTGGCCATCTTTCCTAACTGTTGTTGTGTGATGAAAGAAGAAAGCAAGGGTGAGCAGCAAGCCCACCAAAATAATATGTATAATGATTTACAATATATGAGCCTACTCATAATACTCATGAAAGTCTTGGTCAAAAGAAATGAACCAAGTTGATAACTTAATGCGATGAAGTCGCAAAATATTCAGTATATATACATATATACTTTTCAAAATATTGGAAGTCCTCTTCCATGCATAATATACACAAAGTCCTAGTGTGTAACTGTATGAAAAAAATATCGTTGCAAGGTGATCTCATATATCTAACCTTGTCTCAACGTTTTTCTGAAAATCTTTGTCATACATAAGACAATTATTAATTAGATATAAGTTTAAAAGATGAGGTTACCAAATACCCCAATATACTTATATCTTTCCCAATACTACTTGAACTACCACCGTTCAAGTTATAATCAGTTTCAAAAGTTCATCACATAGATGAGACTACAAGACAAGATTTGAATAGATTCAATCTTTGAAATAGTATTGAATGAAATAAAGTTACGAGATACTTTATTTAGTCCCGATATATATATATCCACATATATATATCTCTTAAACATTTCCTGGAACCTCTGTTATGTAAAGTATGAACAGAGTTTGAAACATCCAATGAATTTTGGAAAGGAAAAGAATTTTGGCATAAACCAGATATCTTGCTGATCAGGCAAAGATACCAATAAGTAACCTTTTCTACTGTAGATGGATGAATTCCTCACCGGTCATCACCCTGGCCGCATTAGGACCTCGCGCTAGACCGTTACCCGGCCCCTCACGCGTTGATGGACTGCCACCCAGCCACTTACACATTCATAGACCGTACCCCGGCCTGTCGCTTATGCCGACTCAATTAGATGGGCTTACTTCCCGAACGTTGGGCAAGTAATCAATTCATTTACCAAAACTGCAACCTCGTTGCGAATATAAAATACACCACAGAGCCGGATTCCCCAGGTTTTGAGCGAGTATTTAAATCCCCTTAAAAAGGAAGATCTTAAATATAAAAATGCGTTTTGGGATCCGCTCTGACTTTAAAAATCATTTGAAGACTCGAAAACACTTTAAAGAGTGTTTGGAGTAAAGCTGATTTAATGAAGTAAATCAGTCCCCAGAATATTTAGAAAATGACTGAATATTATTATTTAAATAATATTCCCATAAAGAATAATCTTTTATAAAAATAATTGAAGTAGAAGTATTAAAACTTATACTTGAAACGAGTATTAAATAACCAAAGATATACTTATATGAAAGTATTATCTTTATTTGAATAATCGAAAATAAGTTTGATTATTAACAGTTTATTCTCTAATGAAATAAAGAATATATTTCAGCAAATAATCGGAGTCATAGATCCTCAAATGAATATTCAAATAATATTCATTAAATAATATAAACTGAGTCATAAGCCCTCGAATGAATATTCAAATAATATTCAATAATAATATATAAAAGAGTCATAAGCCCTCGAATGAATATTCAAATAATATTCAATAATAATATAAAAGAGTCATAAGCCCTCGAATAATATTCGAAATAATATTCAAATAAATAAATAAAGTTAAAGTTATCGAATAAACCTTATTCGATTAATAGTTTGGAAAACTATAACCATATATATATAAATATATATATATATATATATATCCATATCCATATATACAAAATCTACTCGGGATCCTCGACTCCCGGTTTTAGAAAATATTTTCACCTTTGGGTCCCTATACTAAGGGTATATGCAAGTTACCGCTATCCTCTAGCATAGGTATTATCAACTGAACCAACAGATATATTTCAAGAATATGAAACAGGCATGCATATATACCATATCACATGCTACAATATATCGCAAGAATTTGCTAAATAACCAATATGCATTTATCGCAAGATCATGCATATACAAATGTATACATCACAACAACAGTATAACGGATAGAATACTTGCCTGAGCGACTGGGGGTTACGAATGGCTCGGGACGAGTCTGGTAACCTATAAACAACAAGTAAGTTGGAATTAAACCAAAATCACTTGTAATTCTATACTTTAACTAACTTAGACTCTAACGCTTGTTTTGCGCTCACTGATTTGCTTAAGTCGCTCGGGTACCCTCGGCTCCACCATTTTTAATAATTTAACCTTTACGAGTTTTAAAGCGATTCCTTCGCGAGTGTCTTACCAACTGCCTAACACACTTACCATAAATGTTTCATACATTAATTAACCCTTTTTGGTCTTTAACCTATGTTTCAAAGTAAGGCGAGGGGAAAAGTTTCGTTCGCGAAACGCCGTTACTTGAAACGGTCGTTTCTCCTAAACCGTGCATCGGAATCGAACGAACTACATATCAAAACGAAGCTCGTAACATGAGCTATCTAAACATCGCAGTGGTCATAATCTAGCAGGGGGTTCTCGGGTCCTAATGTTATGCACAAAAACAGTCCAAAGAAAATCGGACGTTACGACGGCTATGTTTACGCGATTACCAATGTTTAAACTACTCCAATTAACCACCAACCAACTCATAACCATCAATACAACAAAACTTCACCTAAACCATACCACATCAGTCCATAATCTCCAAGGTTTTCAACTCAAACAACCACAATCAAGACCTATGAACTATAATCAAGCTTCAATTACCAAAACACTTCCAAATCAAACCAAACTACTAATAATCACAATCCATGCTTCTCATTTCACAACACCAACCATTAAACTTACTAACAAATAAAGTAAAGGCTAGGGTTTGAAGTTTATACCTTCCTTGGGAGGTGTTAAGTTGCTAGGAAGCCTTAGGGAGCCTCCTACAAGCTTGATCTTTCCAAAGAAATCAAGAACACAAAGTTAGGCTTTGAAGTTTCTAAAAGTCCGATTTAAAGAACTGTAAAAATGAGGGTCTTACCATGATTATTTGGACGAGACTTGTGAACAAGAGTTGTAGGCCATCTCAATACCTTTCCAATGAGCTATAGAACACAATATTTGAGTGAGAAATGAAGGAGATACAGCAGTTTTAGTGTTCTGATTCTGTTTTGGCCGAGAGCATGAAGAACAATGCCTTGGTTTCTTTTTGATTTTGATGAAAAATGATTTGCTTGGCTTGGTTGCTTGGTTTTTGTGCTTGCTTTAGTCAATTACCTTCTTGCCCTTGAATTTGTGTGGTTACAAAGCCACCACACCTCCTTCCTTCCCATGTCATGCTTATGTCACCTTGCACATGTCATAATGCTCCCACTTGTCCACACCTTGTGGTTTGATGATGTCACAATCCCTGGCTTCTTGTACAAGCTTGTCTCTTGGTCACTTATTTGTTTTACGGTTCGCTTATCTTTCGTTCTCGTTTATCGTTTGAGGGATCATACCCGGGATCTTATTACTTAGGTTCCCTTAACCTTTCTCAATATATTATATTCCTTTTATGATCCTCTCTATAATCCTTTAATTTAAATCCTTTTTATCCTGTTACCTTATACTCAATTCTCTCCGTATCTTGTGAATTTCCGGGAAAAATCAAAGTGTTCGGATTTGGATTCTGACGATCTTTACATACACTTATATCCCATATAAAGTACTAATAAAATCTCAGAATATCCATATCAGAACCCCTACATAGTGTGGCATGAAAAGTTTTCTCATTCAGCAAAAACACTATTCATAAGGGTTTCAAAAATTTCCCAAAAATTGGGGTTATTACAGTCTCCCCTCCTTAAAAGGATTCCGTCCCGGAATCAGATAGAAAGTGAATAGGGATACTCTCTTAGCATTGCACTTTCTAACTCTCGAGTAAATTTTCCCACATTGTGGTTCTACCATCAAACTCTTACTAGTTTGATAACCCTTCTCCTAAGCACTCGTTCCTTTTTACTCTATACCCTTCCTGGTTGCTCCATATAGGTTACGTCTGGTTGCATGTCTATGCGCTCATATGCCCCTATTTGTCTGGCATCCGAATTACACTTCCATAACATTGATACGTGGAACACGTTATGAACTTGCTACAGGTTCGGGGGTAGGGCTAGCTCCTATGCTAACTTCCCAAACGTCTTAATATATCCAAGGGTCCAACAAATTGTAGACTTAGCTTTCCTTTCTTTCCGAACCTCATCAATCCTTTTCAAGGGTTTCCAAGGGGATACCTATAACATTACTAGGCCCCCTATTTCATACTCTTTGTCCTTTTTTGAGTCAAATCAGCATACCTCTTATGTCCATCTTGGGTTACTACCAGCCGTCCTCTGATTAGATCTATTATATCCCTGGTCCTTTGGACTACTGCGGGTCCGAGCATCTTGCGCTCTACAACTTCATCCTAACATAAGGGAGATCGACATTATCTTCCCTCAAGGATCTCATAAGGTGACACCTCGATAATGACATATGATCTATTGTCGTGATATAACTAAATCCGCGTTAAGTGATCATTCCAAATTCTTTCAAGTCTATTGCACAGACTCTCATTATAGCGTTTAGCATTAGAGCTTTTGCTTCTTAATACCCATTCTTTTCTAGTTCGTAATCGCTACAACCTTCCGTTCCTAATATTATACTAGTTATACTTTTGCTCGTTAGCGTTCTATAACCTTTTAATGACCACGACAACCTTAGTATCACGAATGTGTTTCCATTCCGCATACTACCACTACTTTATTACTCCTTTTTCAGTTGTTTCTATTTTCCAAAATTTGATCAATCAAATAGAAGTAAAGGAATTTGTTGAGAGATCACTATGATCATGAACACTTGTTATATTGCATAGTTAGTACAGAAGGTGGCCAGCCTTTAGTACTTGACAAGCAATTAAACAATAGATGGTATCCTACTAGGCTTCTATCACACAGATAGATAGTCATTCGGCAATACCTCCCCTTCTGGAAGGGTTGTTCTTCTCAGATTACATGAAATGAAAAGAAGAGAAAAGAACGAACTGAAGAGAATTGTATATATAAAAAATATATATATATATACTGCCACAAAATATCTGGCTTGGAACCTACCTCTGAATTATAGAGGTTTGTCATAGGAGAACAAAACATAAACGTATTTATATCAGCATCAAGTATTATAGCATCGTATTTCCCATGCCTAAATATTTCTATTCCGTCCATCATTCTATGGACCCATGCTCTTCTTCGAGCTTATACACAATCACCTTTGAAACTCCCTCGATATCGAAAATCGAATCTGGGATCTCATTCTAGACCTCATCGTTACTAGAATCCATTTCTATACCGCAACCTTCTTCGTATGGGTAATACTACTCTTTATCGATAAGAAGGAATAAATATATCATAGGTAGATAATTGACTTAATTAGTCTATCAATGATAACTTATACACCACCACGACCCGATTAGTGGTACTTACTCTCAACATCCATTCCAATACAACTCTCACGGTTGTAAGTAATCAGCTCATTACTCTCAGAATCATTCCTACATTACTATGGCCCACCGTTGACCTACTGTAGTCATTCGTTTTCCATGAAGTTTTAATAGCTAACCATACGGAGTCCATTCATATCATATCGAATTCTTCTAAGGAGGTAACATGATCACCGTTCTTGATTCATGAAGAACACTCCTGATCCTGACGTACATTCATGACGTGAAGCAGATAAAATTGCAGAAGAGTTTCAATCAAAGCAACGATAGCAGGTTAATACCATTCTTAATCATATGCCTTAAATAGAAGACTTAACTCAAAGGTTCGTCTAGTCCTTTTGGAAACATGGTCCTGGCTTATCCCAAGATAGGACCTCCTAAGATAGATAGCCCGTTCATGGCGATTACACGAATTAAACTTTTACCAACTACTATTACGGTTGGGTATTGCACAGTCATCAGAAGGAATGTCAATCTTCCAAACCATAATACAACCTTCACAGTTTTAACCATCATCACTGTATTCCTCTGGCACAAGCGCCTATAATTATCCTCTTACCTTTAAAGTGTCGGCCACCTCTTTGGCCTTTCCTGATATTAAAATTTCCTTATAGTCAATGTCATTTTAACCACCTCCAAATAAATTTTCTACCTTATTTCAATCACTGCTTTTGTGAAGATGTATTCCTTAAAATCTGATGAGTAAAAAAAAATATCACCATTTTTCCATAAGTTATTGCCTCAGTCGTTAGAGGTTAATCACTGTCACGACTGACTCTCAATCATACTTAGAACATCTTTTATCTTAAGTCTTAATTGCCCTGAATAATTTCGACCTTTACTGGTTCGATCCATACTTTCTCGTGGTTTAACACGTGCCCCACTTGGCATCATTATAATTATGTCATATTTCCTTTATCAACATTTTTATTCTTGAGAATTTCGAATATTTCCTTTCTCCTTGTAAAACCTCTAAGGTTATCCTTCAATCGTTCCTCCTGTATTCCCTATATACAGGGCATATCAAAATACCATTTACTGATACTAGAACCATTGTCTATATACTTCTGAAAAATTTCTCCACTGATCCTTAAAGGTTATTATTACCTTAATCCTTTCCAATTCATACTGTCAAAACTCATACTATCCCTATTAAGGGTGAAATGCCAACCTTTATGCATTCCCCTAGGATTCGTTTTAAGTTACCGATGTTCTATCCTTAATTCCACCTTTAAAAAGGTACAAGCATCCTTCCATGGATAAATAAAGTCATATATCCCTGATAAGGGTATCTTATTCAATCATTTCCACCTCGATAGTCTATACCGAATTTCACAATAGCATCCTTATTCAAGTTAAGGTCAATCCACATGGCCTCCAAAAGATAAAAATGGTTATCCGCTTTTCTTTCCTGATTTGGTAATGATCACATGGATGATCTGGAAGATATTGGTCGTGTTCAACGTGAACTTCTTCTTAATAAATCCTTATTTACTTTTGTTGTTTATCTCAACAGTCATCTCAATGTTGGGATATCTTTCATACCTGGCGTCTCCCTTCCTGGGTATCAAGCCACCGGTCTTACACTTCACATTCTTGAAGGTCACTTCCTTCATCCAATTTTCTTGATTTCTTACTTTCTTGTCTCCTCAGTCTATCCGCGTCTCATTATTTATCCTTCGAACTATCTCAAGGTTTCTTCGAATCCTCCCAACTTACAGGGGATAATATATATGTATCTCTTATGCCCTCAACCATCAATTTTAACTCATGGTGAATCACCCTCATCCTGACGATTACTTACTTTTCTATTTCTATTACTACGAGTCTTTAGGGTTTCCTCATACCCAACTTCCTTATCATTATTTCATGAACTAACACAACATAAGCATTGATTTCAAACATCCCGTCATTCTGGATTCGTATCCTCAGAACGAATCTTGACAACTTTTACAACTTAGATTCATAATTTATCATACTCGTCTGCCTTTGTTCTGACTCTAAAGCTTTTACACTATCTCCTTATCTTTGGGAATTACTTTCCCGAAAACAATTGACTGGACTTAAATCAGTTTATTATAATCTCTTGCTCCGTGCCTTCCTTGGCCTTTCACCAGCAGGTGGTCTCTCTCTTAGGAGGGTGAGTGATAAAAACAGTCTTTTGTGATTCGTCAATCATTTAGAATCTCAAATGATTCCTATATTTCCTTTAGCCAGGCTCTTGCCTCGACTAGGTCAACATGTTCCTTGGAACTCTGAGAGCTTAACGATTTAAAGGTCATGAAAGAATTTCCTGCCGCATTGTCCCCTCAGGGTGGTGGTTGGGGATAATAGTCTAAGTTATGTCTAGACAGGTCCATAAATTGCCATATAGGAGTACCGTCTCGGGTCTCCTTTCCTTACTCGACTTTCTGTTTCCTTAGTATGAAATGTTTCAACCTTCTCCCATAATCGGGGTTATCTTATACATTAAAAACCTTGTTTTCCACTCTATTATGTTATGGGTTCTTTCTTTCTTGATGGCAACCTCCCTGACTATCACACTCTGGGTTTGCCCTAAATCCTATTCCTCAAACTATGGCTCTCATCTAAGTTCTCATCCTTAAGCTCTTGAACTTTCGGAACCCAAATTCTATAGGAATACCTCATTATTCCCTTATCATCTTTCTCAGTATTAATCTCATATTTATTTGTTGGCTCTCTGCCTTCATTCATCACCTTTTTCTGGCACAATATGCTCTTTTCCAATAATTCGGTCTCTATTACAATCTCAAACAGCTTTTCGGTACCGGCTCCGGTTACCTTCACTACTATTTCCATTTTCTCAAAATCTCTTATCAACTCTCCCAAAGACATTATCATCTTGAGTCTCTCCTTTTTACTAATGGCATCAGCCACCATATTGGCTTTCCCCGAATGATAAAGAATCTCCCAATCATAATTCTTGATTAGCTCTAACCGCCTCCTCTGGCGTATGTTGAGCTCTTTCTACGTAAGAATGTACTAGAGCACTTATGGCTTAGGTAATTCTCGCACTTCTCTCCATACAAGTAGTGCCTCCAATCTTTAGGGTAAAACTATTGCCACGAGCCTAAGCTCATGGGCGGGGATATCGAATTTCATATTACCTTAATTGTCTTGACGCAGACGCGATTATCTTGCTGTGCTAAGAAGCACCCTAATTCCTTATGCGAAGCGTCACTTACAAATCACAAAATCTCCTTTTTCCATCCGGCAACGCCAACATAGGGGCCGTCACCAACCTTTGCTTCAGTTCTTAAAAGCTGTTCTCGCATTTCTCTGTCTATTCGAACTTCTCAGTCTTATGAGTAAGCCACGTTAAAGGGGCTACTATCTTTACAAACTTGAACGAACCTCTGGTAGTGACCGGCCAATCCTACCTCTGGTAGTCGACCCAACCAGGGTCATCAATTCATCAGTGGTCCTTTATCCAATCTCGTCAGAATCCTCCATGGGATCCTCCTCAGCAACTATCCCTTCTAGGACAACATCCTCAACCGCTACATCCTCAATATCAACATCATCCGGTCCTGCGTTAGGACGCTCTATTGGATCCACAATCTGATCTCCAATTAGTAATAAAACATCATCGCGTTGATGTTCCTCAACTTCAGGGTTCGGAGTCTCGCTACCATATACGATAACGAACTACGCTTCTATCGCTACATTTATAAGGGTTCCCATAAGGGTTTTAACTGTCAGTACTACGTTAGGTAGTCCGACTATGAACTTGGCAAGAGTTCTTATTATCTTAGTGAACTTATTATCTTAACGTCCCATCATCTCTGAGGTTTATAACGCTTAGCTCTGATACCATTTCTGTAACACCCCCAGATCCGGGGTCGGGGATCCGGGTCGTCACGGTCTTTCTTTCCACAATATCACTTCACTTAATTAATAATAAATAACCTTATGCTGTGACCCCACACTAACACACACCACAACCCGTTATAGTCTCAGAGATGAAATTTAAATAAGTACAAGTCTTTGAATCCACAATTTAAAAGTTATTACAACCCAAAATGATTACTTGATAAATTTACAGTTAATTGCCATTATCTGCCACAAGTTATAATTATACATAATTGATTCTCAAAAGTAGATGGTCTGATCTACAATAGATCTACCTCTGCAGCTATAGCAGCTACAACATCAACGGGAAGACGCGGGACGCTTCCCACGCGCTTGCGCTGGGTCTGCTGGAGTCTGGCCATCTTTCCTAACTGTTGTTGTGTGATGAAAGAAGAAAGCAAGGGTGAGCAGCAAGCCCACCAAAATAATATGTATAATGATTTACAATATATGAGCCTACTCATAATACTCATGAAAGTCTTGGTCAAAAGAAATGAACCAAGTTGATAACTTAATGCGATGAAGTCGCAAAATATTCAGTATATATACATATATACTTTTCAAAATATTGGAAGTCCTCTTCCATGCATAATATACACAAAGTCCTAGTGTGTAACTGTATGAAAAAAATATCGTTGCAAGGTGATCTCATATATCTAACCTTGTCTCAACAGTTTTTCTGAAAATCTTTGTCATACATAAGACAATTATTAATTAGATATAAGTTTAAAAGATGAGGTTACCAAATACCCCAATATACTTATATCTTTCCCAATACTACTTGAACTACCACCGTTCAAGTTATAATCAGTTTCAAAAGTTCATCACATAGATGAGACTACAAGACAAGATTTGAATAGATTCAATCTTTGAAATATTATTGAATGAAATAAAGTTACGAGATACTTTATTTAGTCCCGATATATATATATCCACATATATATATCTCTTAAACATTTCCTGGAACCTCTGTTATGTAAAGTATGAACAGAGTTTGAAACATCCAATGAATTTTGGAAAGGAAAAGAATTTTGGCATAAACCAGATATCTTGCTGATCAGGCAAAGATACCAATAAGTAACCTTTTCTACTGTAGATGGATGAATTCCTCACCGGTCATCACCCTGGCCGCATTAGGACCTCGCGCTAGACCGTTACCCGGCCCCTCACGCGTTGATGGACTGCCACCCAGCCACTTACACATTCATAGACCGTACCCCGGCCTGTCGCTTATGCCGACTCAATTAGATGGGCTTACTTCCCGAACGTTGGGCAAGTAATCAATTCATTTACCAAAACTGCAACCTCGTTGCGAATATAAAATACACCACAGAGCCGGATTCCCCAGGTTTTGAGCGAGTATTTAAATCCCCTTAAAAAGGAAGATCTTAAATATAAAAATGCGTTTTGGGATCCGCTCTGACTTTAAAAATCATTTTGAAGACTCGAAAACACTTTAAAGAGTGTTTGGAGTAAAGCTGATTTAATGAAGTAAATCAGTCCCCAGAATATTTAGAAAATGACTGAATATTATTATTTAAATAATATTCCCATAAAGAATAATCTTTTATAAAAATAATTGAAGTAGAAGTATTAAAACTTATACTTGAAACAAGTATTAAATAACCAAAGATATACTTATATGAAAGTATTATCTTTATTTGAATAATCGAAAATAAGTTTGATTATTAACAGTTTATTCTCTAATGAAATAAAGAATATATTTCAGCAAATAATCGGAGTCATAGATCCTCAAATGAATATTCAAATAATATTCATTAAATAATATAAACTGAGTCATAAGCCCTCGAATGAATATTCAAATAATATTCAATAATAATATATAAAAGAGTCATAAGCCCTCGAATGAATATTCAAATAATATTCAATAATAATATAAAAGAGTCATAAGCCCTCGAATAATATTCGAAATAATATTCAAATAAATAAATAAAGTTAAAGTTATCGAATAAACCTTATTCGATTAATAGTTTGGAAAACTATAACCATATATATATATAAATATATATATATATATATATATATCCATATCCATATATACAAAATCTACTCGGGATCCTCGACTCCCGGTTTTAGAAAATATTTTCACCTTTGGGTCCCTATACTAAGGGTATATGCAAGTTACCGCTATCCTCTAGCATAGGTATTATCAACTGAACCAACAGATATATTTCAAGAATATGAAACAAGCATGCATATATACCATATCACATGCTACAATATATCGCAAGAATTTGCTAAATAACCAATATGCATTTATCGCAAGATCATGCATATACAAATGTATACATCACAACAACAGTATAACGGATAGAATACTTGCCTGAGCGACTGGGGGTTACGAATGGCTCGGGACGAGTCTGGTAACCTATAAACAACAAGTAAGTTGGAATTAAACCAAAATCACTTGTAATTCTATACTTTAACTAACTTAGACTCTAACGCTTGTTTTGCGCTCACTGATTTGCTTAAGTCGCTCAGGGTACCCTCGGCTCCACCATTTTTAATAATTTAACCTTTACGAGTTTTAAAGCGATTCCTTCGCGAGTGTCTTACCAACTGTCTAACACACTTACCATAAATGTTTCATACATTAATTAACCCTTTTTGGTCTTTAACCTATGTTTCAAAGTAAGGCGAGGGGAAAAGTTTCAGTTCGCGAAACGCCGTTACTTGAAACGGTCGTTTCTCCTAAACCGTGCATCGGAATCGAACGAACTACATATCAAAACGAAGCTCGTAACATGAGCTATCTAAACATCGCAGTGGTCATAATCTAGCAGGGGGTTCTCGGGTCCTAATGTTATGCACAAAAACAGTCCAAAGAAAATCGGACGTTACGACGGCTATGTTTACGCGATTACCAATGTTTAAACTACTCCAATTAACCACCAACCAACTCATAACCATCAATACAACAAAACTTCACCTAAACCATACCACATCAGTCCATAATCTCCAAGGTTTTCAACTCAAACAACCACAATCAAGACCTATGAACTATAATCAAGCTTCAATTACCAAAACACTTCCAAATCAAACCAAACTACTAATAATCACAATCCATGCTTCTCATTTCACAACACCAACCATTAAACTTACTAACAAATAAAGTAAAGGCTAGGGTTTGAAGTTTATACCTTCCTTGGGAGGTGTTAAGTTGCTAGGAAGCCTTAGGGAGCCTCCTACAAGCTTGATCTTTCCAAAGAAATCAAGAACACAAAGTTAGGCTTTGAAGTTTCTAAAAGTCCGATTTAAAGAACTGTAAAAATGAGGGTCTTACCATGATTATTTGGACGAGACTTGTGAACAAGAGTTGTAGGCCATCTCAATACCTTTCCAATGAGCTATAGAACACAATATTTGAGTGAGAAATGAAGGAGATACAGCAGTTTTAGTGTTCTGATTCTGTTTTGGCCGAGAGCATGAAGAACAATGCCTTGGTTTCTTTTTGATTTTGATGAAAAATGATTTGCTTGGCTTGGTTGCTTGGTTTTTGTGCTTGCTTTAGTCAATTACCTTCTTGCCCTTGAATTTGTGTGGTTACAAAGCCACCATACCTCCTTCCTTCCCATGTCATGCTTATGTCACCTTGCACATGTCATAATGCTCCCACTTGTCTACACCTTGTGGTTTGATGATGTCACAATCCCTGGCTTCTTGTACAAGCTTGTCTCTTGGTCACTTATTTGTTTTACGGTTCGCTTATCTTTCGTTCTCGTTTATCGTTTGAGGGATCATACCCGGGATCTTATTACTTAGGTTCCCTTAACCTTTCTCAATATATTATATTCCTTTTATGATCATCTCCTATAATCCTTTAATTTAAATCCTTTTTATCCTGTTACCTTATACTCAATTCTCTCCGTATCTTGTGAATTTCCGGGAAAAATCAAAGTGTTCGGATTTGGATTCTGACGATCTTTACATACACTTATATCCCATATAAAGTACTAATAAAATCTCAGAATATCCATATCAGAACCCCTACATAGTGTGGCATGAAAAGTTTTCTCATTCAGCAAAAACACTATTCATAAGGGTTTCAAAAATTTCCCAAAAATTGGGGTTATTACAGGATTGGTACATTAATTATGAAAAACTATTTGTTAATCTATTTTAACAAATTGTACTTACAGTAATCATTTCCTACATAAGCAATTTTAAAACCTAAAAAGAATATAATTTGAAATTAATTATCTCGATTCGGTAGGAATAAGTGTGATGATATTATCTTGATCAATGCAAACATTTATTCTCATCAAATATGGTATTGCAATAGTTTATGTTATATTGAATTCTCTTCCAAATACAACGGTTATTAGAAATTTTCACCTCTAATGATATAATGGCGTAAAATACAAAACTAAACTTTCATAAGAAAATATTTTAAAATAAATTAGCTCGAGTAAGTCTTAATGTTTCAAAAACAAATGTTTTTCTTTAATTTTAAGTCTTTACCATTGGGTTAAAAAATTAATACAATAATCAATAATAAATATATTTATTATATTCTGTAGTTGAGATGTTTAATATTTAATAGACATTTGATAACGATTGTTCGAATTACTTTCTTCATTAAAACTTTAGACATAAATATAATAAGTCTATAAATCTATTATTATTTTTATTCAAATTACAATTACAAAACATCTTATTACAATAACATATATAATACACCTCCAAAGATTTACAAAAGATATCAAATACTTTTTTTAAACGATGGAATGCTCATACATGAAGATATGAGAGAATATGTATAAAGAAAATGATACATAATCTATTAAAATCAAAAATTATTAGTGCTGTGTATTTTAATAATATAAATAGTAATTTTATAATCCGTATTCAGGGCATATTCAGACAAATAAACTTCTTGAAAATTATTGAAAATTATTCTATAGTACAATTCTATTAAAACTGCGGCATAATGTTTTCTAACTTAAATTTTAATATTGGAAAAATAATAACTTAATATTCTTCTCGATTGTAAGTTTGTAAAATTACACATTTTTTCAAATACATAATTTGAATGCATACTTAAAATATGTAATCTTACTTAATATTCATAATTAAGTAACCTAACATGTAAATTTTATTACATCTTTTCCATTAAATAAGCACTTATTGTAATTACACATAGAGAACCGTGTTGATTGACTTTTGTTCACTCGATCAAAATAAACCCCTGCATGCAAAAGACCATTCTCATTAATACTAACACCGAACAAAACTCCAAACCCGGCACAAACAATCGTCAGGAGACTTTTGATTTTCATCTTTCTACTCAACTCATGGAGGTATGTATACCTTGTCATTCAATTAGTAATGTGATGAATGTAGATAAATCTCCATTTTGTGTTAATTGAATTTGATTTGATCAATCTTGCTCATCTTTGTTTACATATAAGTATTCTGAATAGTCTACATTCATGGTGCTATGAAATTAGTTATTAACATTAAATAGATTTGTCATTGTAATCTGATGAAAAGATTGTGTATTGATTCATATCGGGTATTTTTGTATACAGTATTGTCATATTATATGTTGACTTATATGTTGCAAAATCATTATAAAGTGTTTAAGTGTGTGGTTTATACAATCAAACCGTTTTGGGTCGAAGTGTATGTTGTGATCTTGGGATAGTTGGTTATGTGTTGGGACAGTCATTAGCATATTGCACATAGGTATATTGATTTTTAATCCTTTATGTTGCAATAAAAAGGTATTGCCATTTATATATTGACTTACATGGTGCAAAAAACCATGTAAATGTTTTAAGTAACTGGTTGATAGTCACAATCTGTTTTGTCTGGAAGGGTGTGTTGTGATTTTTGTCTAAATCTGATATGTGCCGGGACAGTCATTAAACAATGTTGAGTCTGGTTTTTTGATTTCTAATCGTATCCCCCATGACTGCATGGACTTAGCCATTCATTGAACTGAGTTTTGTTGAACTCAACATGTTTTCCTAATTGGAATATTATAATATTTATGTAGTTGCTAATAATAACTATTTTTATTATTCAAACGCAGCATACTACCTCTGACCCTGTGAAGATTCCATCATTCATAGTTCCGTTTGATCCAACTATGCTTGAATTGGTAAATAACTTTATATTTTGTGTGAATATGTGATCGTGCTTGTTAATTGAATTATTGAAAGACTCTTTATTATGGTTGCAGAAATTACCAGCAACTATTGTTAGTCAATATGGTGGCAAACTTGCTGTTACTGGACACATAATGCTACCAAATGGAGAGAAGCTAGGTTTCACTTATGATAATAACAGTGGCAGCCTAATTATACTTGGGGAACTCATCCAAGTTTACCCAAAAGGAAGTTCTTGTAAGCTTCTTCTCTGTTTTGAATTTAAAGGAAATTATTAGGGTCACATATTTGATAAGACTGGATGTGAGATAAACTATGTCAAGCTTGAAGAGCCAAATTTCTATACGGCAAAGAGAGGTAATACTGTCTTCTGCTCTTCAATATTTGGTTACACATTGGAAAGCCGATCTTAAGTCATGATCATTATTATACTGTTTATACACATGATCAGCCAATGTTGCTGGAGCTGGAGTTAAAATTCTAGTTGAAGCTACTGAGAAAACAATCTATGATGGCATAGTTGTAAGTTCTTTTTTCATTAACTTGTAATATGTTATGCACATGTGCTTTTTTTTTACAAAATATAAAAACATAGGATTAATATGATGTAACTCCTATTGCAGGATATTCCATATCCTTTTGTGGCACGATATGGCAAACATATCCCAGAAGTTGTTCTCTACTATTTCCCTTTGGATACAATGTTTACAGGTTATTTTTGCGATTTTGAGAAGCGGTTCTTTGGTCTCTATAAAATTCCAGCAAAACTTAGCCTCAACATGGGAGATTTTATAGTGTTCACAAACTGGGAAGCTGGTCGGTTTGATGCTTTCATTTTTGACAAAGATGGAGTGTAGAAGTTGTTTGATGATCAGACCCCAGAGGCTGGTGAGAACTCTACTAATAAAAAAATTATAATACAATATGGTCATATTAATTGACAATAATTGCTTACCTTACATAACTTCTTTTTACTTGATTAAAACATGATTGTTTGACTACATTCTTTCACACACATCTAAATCTTGAAATGATCTTTCTCTTGATGCAGAGAATGACCAGGAAACACTTCAGGGATAATGCAATGGAGATGAATTGGTCTGAATACATCTCATTACTATGCTTGCATTTATGCTACTTTTATAATGTTTGTAACTTATGCTCTCGATTTCAAGACATGTAATGTTCATACTTTAGCCAATTGTTGTGGTATAGATTTAATTCGTAGACGCAATGCGTACATAATGGGATTTATATGATTGGCGATTACTGGATTTAAATATTATGTGATAACTATTGGGTACACACGCCATTGGGCATATGTACTGATTTCTTCCATGCTTCAATTAAGGTACTTACCTAATCATAACATAAATTCATGGCATAAAAATAAAGCCTTTGTACATTTTAAATATGTTTAGTTACACTTGATTTGTTAGACACTAATATGGGTTTGGTATTGTTTTGGTACATCATTAGCTATAAATCAGGGATACTTTTAGTTAATGAAGATTTCCAACTAACCACGTCAAACAACTTTAAGGTTATGTTAGTATGGCATAATCCCAAGTTCTCCAAAAATGGACAAATTATGTAGTCTAATCAATATTTTAATTATGGAAATGACATCACAAAATCTTTACTTATATAAATTCCTGTATTTATCATATTCTTATTTTTTGTAACAAAAGATTGTGTCATACAATTTATCTTGGAATATATACCACAATAATGTCATTTCCATGTTCAAAACATATATATTACAGATCATTGTCATGTAACTTTAAACAAAAGGAAAAAACAACAATAGAGCATTCATTATCAAGGCTAGAAATAACATAAGTTCAACTACCAAAGGTTTTAATTTTGTACTAAAATTAAATAAAAGTGCAACACATCAATCACAAACATCACCCAACAAAATCTTGAACAAAAGTAGTTGCACTTTGCAATGACCACAACTTGAATTTTAGATATGTGACATGGTTAAGCGTGCATGATAGAAATCACCTTCTTTACTGTACTTTTCCTTAACAGTCAACTCACAAAGTGAATACCAAAGCTCTTCACCAAAAGGATTCCCTTCAGTCCTGTTGATCCGGTCTTTATTTATTGCATTTGGAAAAAATTTAGAAACAGGAAGTAGATTATCTACGTCCGATATGTTCCAGTATATATCTTCAAGAAAATGAACAATGTCTAATAACTTCGATTTAAGATCAAGCATTGTAAGAATATGAGACATTTCTTCAACAACCTGATCTCTTTCATATGATCTGTAAACGGCTCTAAAAACACATAACTAAAATAAGATGGGAAATGATTAATGGAGTAAAAAAAGAGAGAGTTTCAAGATTATGATCCACATTGTTGTGCATGAAAAGCATTCGAACCGAATTATAAAATATAGCTTGCTCAACTTCCAGAGAAATGGCAAAAAGAATGAAACCATGGAATTGGTTACGCCGAACTTCTAGATAATGATTATGGTACTGGTATAGAGCATCCATGCTGTGTATATATTGTGTACTTGATGATTTCATGAACAAAACACCTTGGTAGATTTTATATAGTGAAATTATGTAGCACTCGATGGATAAGATTTTTAGTCCCGACCGATGACTCAATATAGTCCCGACGGATGATGACTTATTATCCATCGAGTGAGTAGCTTATGTAACAATAAGTCTGTAGCACATTTCTGCATACACATTGTTTAAAATCTGTAGTAGGATTTGAGTCATGATTGACTTTAATTAGATATGCAGAATAGGTTGATTAATTGTACATAGATGATGTCTTGTAATTCTGCATAAGTAAAATGTAGTCAAGTGCCTGACTGCTACCCGACGGATAAACAACAATGAATTCGATGGATGATCAACAACCCGACGGATGATCAATAACTCGATGGATGATCATAAACTCGACGGATAAAGAATTCAAATATCTGTTGATAGTGACAACACAGTCACATGCATCGAGTGGATGCAAATGGAATGTGGTAGCCTATTCAACTAGGTTTTCGAGAATTAAGAAGCATTGCCATTTCTATGCTATTATGCAGATATTCAAAGATGCTGGAATAGAATAATGAAGTAGCATTGTAATAGACTAGATAGTTTTTGTTTAATTATCCTTTGCCATTACTTTGTAATCTTGGTGATATATAAACCAAGAAGCAGCAACTAAGGAATTATCTAAGATACAAGCAGAGAAATATTTGTAAGCAGAATTCTTAACATTTCTCTGTATTCTTAGTTGTTTAATATTTGTAAGCAGCTGTGAGCTTTTTGTACACAGAGTTCTCTCGATATATATTATATATCTCTGGTGGAATTATTCAAATCCACCAGAAAGTTTTTAAAGACTCTTGTTTTTAATTACTTGTGTTTTGATTCATTTAAGTAACTATTCCGCATTGTGCTAATCCATTCACATTTATATACATATTTGAGTTAGAACATTTTCAATCAAGAAAAAGTTTCAAGAATTCCATTCAACCCCCCTTCTGTAATTCTTGTTATATTTTTAAGGGACTAACAATTGGTATCATAGCAAGCTCTTATCAAACAAAGAGTTTAAAGATCAAAACAATACAGCAAGATGAACAAGAAGGACGTTGGAGTCAAGATTCCATTTCTGGATAAAGATAATTACCATCATTGGAAGGTAAAGATGCATCTTCATTTGCTTTCTCAAGATGCGGCCTATGTGGACTGCATAGAAAGAGGCCATCATGTTCCAATGAGAGCTGCAACTGGAAATGAGCCATCTGTCCCCAAGCCAAGGCATGAATGGTCTGATCCTGACATTAAACAAGTCAGGAAGGATAAAAAGGCCATGAATATCCTGTTTAATGGAGTTGATGGTGATATGTTTGACAACATTATCAACTGTAAAACTGCCAAGGAAGTTTGGGATACAATACAGATCATCTGTGATGGCACTGAGCAAGTTAGAGAAAACAAGATGCAGCTACTGATTCAGCAATATGAGCATTTTCATAGTGAAGAAAGTGAGACTCTCACTGACATTTTTAGTAGGTTTCAAAAACTACTATATGCTCTAAAGTTGCATGGAAGGGTCTATCAGACAAAAGACTCCAATCTGAAATTTCTTAGATCTCTTCCAAAGGAATGGAAACCAATGACAGTCTCATTAAGAAACTCACAAGATTATAAGGAGTTTACTTTGGAGAGACTGTATGGCATCCTGAAAACTTATGAGCTTGAAATAGAGCAAGATGAGAGGATGGAGAGAGAAAAGAAGAAAGGAAGATCCATTGCACTAGTTGCTGAGTTGAAAAAAAGAAGGAACTGAAGATGGACGTTGTTGAGTCAACTTCAAGGGTCTGTGAAAGCAAGGGAAAGGGGCTTGCAATAGAAAGTGAAGATTCTTTGAGCCAAGATGACATGGAAGACATTGATGAACACTTAGCATTTCTTTCCAGAAGATTTGCCAAGCTCAAGTTTAAAAAGAACTTTGGAGCAACCAAGCCAAATAGAAACATGGTGTATAAATCAAAATTCAAATGTTTCAAATGTGGCTTGGCAGGGCATTTTGCCAGTGAGTGTATGAAGTCAGATTCCAGCAAGAAAAAGTTTGAGCCTGTGGATTATAAGCAAAAATACTTTGAGCTACTCAAACAAAAGGAAAGGGCTTTCATTACACAAGAAAATGACTGGGCAGCAGATGGTCTGGATGAAGATGAAGATGTCAGCTATGTCAATCTAGCCCTAATGGCCAAGTCTGATGAAACAGAAACAAGTTCTTCAAGTAATCAGGTAATTACTGCAAACCTTGCACGTTTATCTAAAGTTGAGTGTAATGATGTTATAAATGACATGTCTATAGAGTTATACCATTTCTGTGTTACACTTAAGTCTCTTACTAAAGAAAATGCTAAAATCAAAGAAAACAATTTGTTTTTGAGTGAGAGAAATAATGTGCTTGAGTCTCAGTTTATTGATTTTGAAAAGTTAAGAATTGAGTGTAAGATTGCCAAGGAGTAATTAACTGAGTCCTTGAAGAAAGAAGAAATTTTAAAGAAGCAGCTCGAGCATGAATAAGAGGTAATTAAGGCATGGAAAACATCTACGGATGTCCATGCTCAAATCACCAAAGTTCAAGGAATTGAGTCCTTCTGTGATGCAGCCTGGAAAAAGAACAAAGAGAAACTAGAACCAAATTTGGTAGATGGAGTGCTAACAGATGTAGACTCGACGGATGATGAGGATCATCCGTCGGATAACAAAAAGGGTTATCTGTTGAATGATGAAAATCCTCATTCGTCGGCTGTGAGAAATGTGGCGCCCTCTAAACCCGGGTCAGAAGTTTGGGGTCCACACACACACCTTAATTATAACCTGCTTATAACAATAATAAAGATAATAATAATATATGCAGTGACCCTACTTACCAACCACCACGGACCGCAACAGGTTAAAGTATACACACAAGATAAACACACTAATATATTACAAACTGTTCAAATCCCAACTATTTCAAACTCAAACTAAGTATTAAACATTATTACAAACTTTTACAAACTTAAATTATTCCAAAAGAAGCCTACTAGCTCAGCTTTCTCAACATGAACCCCTAGCTCTTGCGCTGGACTGGGGATCCTGGCTACCAACTGGTTCCTTTTTAACTGGAAAGAATATAAACAACATCGTACAAATGAGCTAACTAGCTCAGCAAGTCAAAATGACAAAACTGTGAATAATGATCATCAGGTGAATATGATTATGATATCAAGTGAACATTGGATTATGATTTAGAATTGGATATTATACTTTTAATTTAAAAACCAAGGTTAGGCTGCTGATCAGTCACGCACTAACCCCGAGCAAGGCACACAGCATTGCTCTAACTACTGGATCCAAGGCACACATTGGCCTAACTTGACCATTATATGGTCTGACCACGAATCTGGTCCACAATTTTATAAAAACCAATCCAATTCTAACATAATAACAGAATATGCAATAATAAACAATTAACCGAAATCATTATCAACAATAAATGTTTAACAATGAAAGGGTTTCAATCCTTGTAAGGATCAATAAGGCAATTTAAAAGCTTGGATGATGGGTAATGAAAGAATTGGATAACAAAGGAATCAACATTTTAGGGTTTCAAAGATTTGGGATTTCAATGAATAGGATCCAATGATTGAATGTACAAGTAATTCAGTTCAGTGGTTGGGATTTTGTTTGCATGTATTTGTGGAATAGTATCGTATACTTGAGGTTCGTGTTTGGGTATACAACAATCAACGGTCTAGAAAGAATAAGGTTTATGGCTCAAGAACAATAACTGGAATCAGAGTTTAGGTTTCAGTGCTTCAAAGCACTTGCAATATCAATCTGACTATCAAATACTACAATATCTCGAGAAAGTTCAGAACACTTGCCTGATATTAGCTTACTACACTGCACTCGCTTCCAATCACAAGCGTCTTACTCCTCAACTATCTGTTTCCCTTTCCTACGTCTTGCCTCTTCTGCTCATATATCATAAGCATCTATCAATAATTTACTCATAGAATTCTATTCAACACATACTTCTATCTACCCTTCGTTTTACCCAAATCCGATTAACGGATTGAAAGTTATGCAATAATCAAGTAAACATCGAATATATAGATCGATAGTCAATTAACAAGTCACATATAGCACATAATACATCACGTAATCAATGATATATTATTTATAAAGAAGTCTCGGGTCATAAATAGGCTTTCTGGTATTTAAAATGATTTTTAAAACATTTTTCGGAATTAAAACGGGTCGTTGGATCAATTTCGGGTTAATAAACAGGGTTCAGTTGGCCAATTCTGGCTCCGAAATAATTTTAGAATAATTATCGAGCCTTGGAAATAATTTAGAATAATATTTTAAAGTTCGAAACTATTTTTCAGAATTTTTAAGTCATTTTTAAATAATTAAATCTAATTAAATAATTAATTAAAATCAATTAATAATTAATTAAATTAATTAATCAATTAATTTTCGAATTAATTAACCAATTAATCAATTAGAAATTAACTGAAATTAATTAACTAATTAATTTAGATTTATTTATGAATTAAAAATAATTTTCAAAATTAAAATAATAATTTTTAGAATTTTCAGAAATTAAAAATGAATTTTTATAATAAAAATAAATAGGAAATATGATTTTTAAACATTTTTAAAACAGGAATCCAACTTTTGCAAACTCTGGAAACTACAGGGACCAAACTGCATCATTTTCAAAAGTTGGGGTACTAAACTGTATTTTTCCAGTCCTTCGCCGGAAAACAGTCGGGTTCGCCGGAGAACACGATTCCGACCTCCTCACCTTACCACAAGCTCCAGATCACATCTACAAATTACCAGGAATACAATCATGCAATCAAAACAACCAACAATCCCTGAGTTGGCCGGAATTTGGCCGTGAAGTTTTCCAGTTTCCGGCGAACATCGGAAAACTTCAAAACACAACTCCCTTCTCTACAGACCTCGTTGGTTCATGATACTTATACGACTAGATTGCAAATTTCACAGAGAACACAACCCACTATAACACAACATCAATCTATCACAGAATAAGAAACCCCCAAATTTCAATTAAGAACATTCATACGGGTTATAAACCCTAATTTTGAAATTCGAAAATTAAACCCACTTTTGAGCATGTTATTTGTTGTGGATAAAAAACTAAGGTTATTACTTGCCGTATTTAATACTAAGATTCGGGAGCTCAAGGCCTTTAATGGCTGCTCTCGTGTTTCGTGACTCAATCTGCCTTTACGAGATGCCTACGTATCTCTGTGAATTAGAGAATCAAGCCAAAACACGTAGTTCTGATTGGTGGGGGTGAGACCCCTTATATAGATGTTGGGAGTCCTTGAATTGGACTTGGTATAGGAGACTTGGTGGGCAAGTTTCATAATTAGAATGGACTTTGGAGTCCTAGGTAGTAGGAAACTGATTCCTCATCCTTTTAGGTCCCCTTGAGGCTAATCTCCAAGGATTTATATCCTTATCGGGACTCTTTTCAACATCTGATTTGTCCCTTATTAATTAATTACGAAATTAATTAATAATCAGGGCTTTTGGGCCTTTTTTATTCCATCAGGCCTGATCTGGTCCATCAGGCTTAACCTTTCTGGTCTGAGTATCATATATCTTTTTATTGGGCCTAGCAGCCCACAGTTTGTACAATTAATGCAGTATTTAATTATACAATCATAATTTATTTATCCCTATCATTTGCCCCCCAACTTTTGGGAAACATTGATTAGGTTTCGCAGAAGTTAAGTCTATTTGTTCCCTTACAGGGTTACGTTTTTCCGTAAAGTGTGGAGCGACCTACACATTTACAATGATTTTTTCCTTTTATTCAGGAATTATCTTAATTTCCAGGAATTTTCCCCTTATTTCCGGGATTTTTCCCTTATTTTCTGGATTTTTCCCTAATTTTCTGGAATTTTCCCTAATTTTCTGGGATTTTTCCCTAATTTTCTGGGATTTTCCCTAATTTTCTGGGATTTTCTGGGATTTTTCCTTATTTTCTGGAATTTTCCCTAATTTTCTGGGATTTTTCCTTATTTTCTGGAATTTTCCCTATTTTCTGGATTCTTCAAATTTCCAGCCCTTTTTTCGACCAGGATCCTAGTCGAAATTTCGACCTGGATCCTAGTCGAAAATAGGGGCCAGCCTTGTCATCCTGGTCGAAGGAATTCGACTAGGATCCACGACCTGGAATTCGACCAGCACCAAGAAGCTCCATTAGGCACACCTAGCCTCCCTGCAACTTCATCAAATCCAAGGCTTCCAACATGCTAGGGATGTAAACACCATGAAGGGTGATATTGAGGAGATGAAGAAGGCCATTTCAGACAAAATGGATTCTAAACTTCCAGAAGCTACAATGCTTGATATCAAGAGGCAATTAAGGAAAAATTCTGATCTTGCAACCAAGATAGATGCCTTGGACACAAGAATGTCAGCCATAGAAGCATCTTTAACAGGCATTCATCTTCATCAAGCCCAACAGACAGATCTACTTCAAAAATTGGTGGTTGTTCAAACCTCCTCCTCTACTCAACTTGATGATAACAAAAAAGGGAGAAAGGACCAAGTGAGGGGGAGAGGCTTCAAATTCAAATCAGGAAAGTAATTGTGCCTTCAATTACTATCTCAAAGCCACTAGTTACAGATAGTATAGATCTGATCAATGCAGCAGCAGCCAACATAAGAGCAGCTGATAAGGAGAAGTTAAGTTTAGTCAACTGGGAGAAGATTGATGAGGAAATACAAAAGAAGTTTGAACTTGTCAAGGAGCCAGTTAACTCAGCCATCCACACTCTCAAGTTAAGCAAATTAGTGTGAATGAGATGAGCATGAACTATCTGGAAAGAGGACAGCCATCCTGCATCAAATCTCCAAAGGCTGAAACAATTCTGAAACCAAGGGTAAACTACTCAAAATCATCATTGAAGAACCCTTTGGATACTGTGTATGAGACACCTAAGCCTGATGAAAAGAAGCTTCTGTCAAGATCAATTTCTTTCTACAAAGATCCAGCTGATTCAGCTTCTAAAAGAAGAATTGCTAAAATTTTCAGGAATGGGAAAGAAATTTGTGTGGTGGCCGGACATCCTCAATTTGCTCAAGCAAAGAGAGAAGAATAGGCTAGATTAAAGCAGGAAAAGAAGCAAGCTGCTCTGGATGCTAAAAAGACTAAACAAAAGAAAGAGCAAATTGCTATCTTGGCCAAGCTACATGCTGTAAATTCATCGCAACAAATTCCTTCTCAGCCATCTGAAGTTATTGAATCAAAGAAGCAAGTTGAACAATAGAAGAAATCTCCAAGAATCAAGGAATTGGCTAAAAGAACTAAAAGGAAACTGGACATTATTGATAAGGAATTGGAAAATCAGTTTCCCAAGGAATCCACTCCAACTACAACTCAAGCATCAAAACCCTCTGTGGTATTTGAAAATATTAAAGTGGTGGATCCTTACAGGAACATGCATGGTGAACCTATTGTGCCTAAGGATGAACCAGTAAAATGGGAGAACATATCAAATCCTGACTTCTATTTGACAATCCTTAACAAGCCAAAGAGAACAAAGTCAAGAGCAGTCAAGAAAGTGAAGATGTCACCTCTCAAATCCAAATCAATAGTCAAAGCTCAATCTAAAGTCAATAAGGGAGATCACATGTACTTGTGTGACATCAAAGAATTTTCTGATCTAAACCTCTATCTAGATGAACTAGATAAAGTGAGAGGAATTGATGCATACAGAAACCTACCTGAAAGGTTAGTGTTCAAGTACAAAGGAGGAAAGGAGATTCAGTGGCCACTTCATAGGATCCTTCAAGAAAGCCAAGTTGTACTGATTAAAGTTTATTCATCTTTCCAAAAGAACTTTGGGTTCAATATTACTGCAAGAAGATTGGTACTGAAGAAGATTGAAGAGCTAAGGAGTGTTAGAGCTAAAGATGCACTCCCAAAGACTCTAATCATTCCTTACACAGGGAGAAGAGTACATCTAAGGCCCTACTGGCTGATGGAGTTCATGGATGATAAAGGAGTGAGAAGATTTTTCAGATTAGAAGACCAATTGAGCATCTCTAGCAATGAGACTCTTTTGGAAATGCAAGGAAAGCTAAATCTCTCAAAATCTGATGAACTGGAATTCCACAGGCAGCTCCAAAATCAGATTGAGGAAAACAACAGAAAGCTTGGAAAGAGGTCCAGACCTTCAAGGAACTAGATAAATATGCTCAGGCTAGAGGAGCAACTTGAAAATGACTGTGAGCAAAACTTTGTACATTTTGTTAATTGAAGCACTTTTAAGTATTATCTACTGTCTTTTAAAAGTTGTATTTTTAAGGTGTTTTGTTATCATCAAGTGTCTCTTAATTTATGACTACAATTCCGGTAGACATAAATTGGGGGAGATTGTTGTGTATATGTTGTGTACTTGATGATTTCATGAACAAAATACCTTGGTAGATTTTACTTAGTGAAATTATGTAGCACTCGACGGATAAGATTTTTAGTCCCGACAGATGACTCAATATAGTCCCGACGGATGATGACTTATTATCCATCGAGTGAGTAGCTTATGTAACAATAAGTCTGTAGCACATTTCTGCATACACATTGTTTAAAATCTGTAGTAGTATTTGAGTCATGATTAACTTTAATTAGATATGTAGAATAGGTTGATTAATTATACATAGATGATGTCTTGTAATTCTGCATAAGTGAAATGTAGTCAAGTGCCTGACTGCTACCCGATGGATAAACAACAATGAATTCGACGGATGATCAACAACCCGACGGATGATCAAAACCTCGACGGATGATCATGAACTCGACGGATAAAGAATTCAAATATCTGTTGACAGTGACAAAACAGTTACATGCGTCGAGTGGATGCAAATGGAATGTGGTAGCCTATTCAACTGGGTTTTCGAGAACTAAGAAGCATTGCCATTTCCATGCTATTATGCAGATATTCAAAGATGCTGGAATAGAGTAATGAAGTAGTATTGTAATAGATTAGATAGTTTTTGTTTTATTATCCTGTATCATTACTTTGTAATCTTGGTGATATATAAACGAAGAAGCAGCAACTAAGGAATTATCTAAGATACAAGAAGAGAAACATTTGTAAGCAGAATTCTTAGCATTTCTTTATTCTTAGTTGTTTAATATTTGTAAGCAGCTGTGAGCTTTTTTGCACACAGAGTTCTCTTGATATATATTATATATCTCTGGTGGAATTATTCAAATCCACCAGAAAGTTTTTAAAGACTCTTGTTTTTAATTACTTGTGTTTTGATTCATTTAAGTAACTATTCCGCATTGTGCTAATCA
The DNA here is from genome assembly GCF_009905375.1 of Apium graveolens. Taxonomy (NCBI): domain Eukaryota; kingdom Viridiplantae; phylum Streptophyta; class Magnoliopsida; order Apiales; family Apiaceae; genus Apium; species Apium graveolens. Next base: position 93,158,352 of record NC_133648.1, read on the forward strand.
ATTCACATTTATATACATATTCGAGTTAGAACATTTTCAATCAAGAAAAAGTTTCAAGAATTCCATTCAACCCCCCTTCTGTAATTCTTGTTATATTGTTAAGGGACTAACAATCCCAGTTGAGCTTCTGCAACATCTCCTTAACTTGTATTCGGCTAGATTTGGTATAGTAGGCCATCAGAAACTTTCCGAACATTTGAAAGCTATCAAGATCGTGTATTAAGAAGCCAAACAATATAGACATAATGTCAGTATTGACGGTGAAAATGTTAAAGTTTGGCATGATGAACTGAAGAGAGTATTTTGGGCAATGAAGCACAATTATAATTTTAACTGGCTGTGATAAGGTCTAGAAAAAACGAAACGTGCTACAACTATTATATATGTAATTGATAGCACACTTGGAGCTGAGCAAGTTTGTGAAAAAATAAGATGTTTTATGTATTCCAAAAACCGGAGTTAACTGCATTGAATGTGAATAAAACCTTTTCATTTCCTACTCTACTTTGTAATTGTTTAAATATATGTAAATTTAGAAAAACGTAATAAAACAATGGGGGTCGCTTGGATTATTGGAAAGGAATACTATATCATTATGACTTGTAGTAATAAAAATAATTTCCAATATATATTTGCCTTGTGGAAATCAACATAATCATGACTCGAATTGATAAACGTGTCAGTAAGAAAGATACAACTTTATAGATGTGGGTCAAATTTAGTGATGGACAATGCATGTAACATCAAATTATTATCTTTTACAAAAAACATTTTTCACAATTACAATAAATATTTGTATTCATATATATAACCAAAGTGTACAAATTTGTTACATATTCACATATACATATTTAACAAGAACAATCACCAACCATTGAACATGCTTAGAAATTCACAATCTGTCCATATTGAACAGGTTCAGGGTCATTAATCTCAACATCCTGAAATCGTGCTTGTGGAGGGCCAAGACCTAAATCCATATTAAGAAATTCTTGAATGTTGTCAACAGGCCGGTCTAATGTCTGCAAATCGTGCAGATTTTATCTACCAATAGATGCCAGACATCTTGCAACAGAGTTCCTCTACAGATGTACCAAATTAATTTTATAATGAATGTTAGGATCATTAAGACGTGAAAGGATACATCTGAATGTACTCCTAGTATGTGGTATTATTCCATCCTCTCTGTAAAACTTGCATTCACGGCAAGCCTGGAAATTATCAGTCTCAATGATAACACATTTGTACTGGTCTTGAAATGCTCTACGCATTCCTATCAAAACAGCCCATAAGGAACTATTAAGATTAGTTAGGCCTGGAATGGTGCCATATGTTAATCGAATAAGAAGGCCATTTGAATTTCTCACAACAACGCCAATGCCATTTCTATTCTAACCTTCGGGAGCATTCTGAATAAACTCACTGTGAACATTTATCTTCATCCAACCTTGAGCAGGGAATTGCCATACACGTTCAACATGTTTCATGATTTACGTGTTTCTTTGGGTTTAATCAAAGGTTGACAGAATAACTAATCTCAAATGTAATGACACACTTCTATAAATACAAAATACAATGGAAAGATGTGACTATTGGGGAATGGCTACCAATTTATGACTTGAAAAAAACTAACATAAAATAGTTATACTTATACTATAATACTAACTTGAAACAGTTATAACTAAAAATTTCTTACTAAACTTTGGTGTTCCCATTACAATTGTATTAAATATGAATAACGCAATTTGACAGGTATACGAAATAAATGACAAAAAAAATGAAAACGCATTCTTCATTAATTCAAATAGGGAAAACAAACTTTCAACATCAGTAATTCAAGTTTAGAGTTCAATGTGATAAGGAAATTTAATAATTAAAAACTGAGGAAATTGGATTGCCAACACAAATGCTGCATCCATGCCAGATAAAAGATGTACAACTTGTCCAATCTGCAAAATTTATTTGCATCAATTATGGAAAACAAAGTTATGAAAGATAGAATATGATGATAACAACTTGATAATGATCATTATTTAAAACAAAATTCAGAAATGCTAAACACCAATCCAATCCAGCTTTCGTACATAACATCAAGCAAAATAATTGAGTGCTAAACTGTTGTATTACTTCTCCTTCAAATTTTATCAAATTAAAAATTCTTAGAATATGACCAAAACAACAGAAAAAACTTATAGAATATAGATACTTATTAATATATTTTTACCAATCATTTATATCAAATTGTAATGTAACTCAAACTTACGTCAAGAACCAAAACCAATATGTAATCCTTTAAATTTAACATAGAAAAACAACTTATCTTACAACTTATGAGGATAATTATTAAACGGAATGTAAGTGATTTAATGCAAAAAAATAAAATATAGTGCATAAATATATCTTACCTTTTTAATCTTTTTGGTAACTGATTTTGCAGAGCCTGGAGTATGATCAATGACATCAAGATCGACGGACTAAGACAAAAATAATTACGCTTTATAAAGATTTATTAGAAGACTAAAAGTTATAAAATTATAATGGTTCGAGTATTATAACATATAAAAACCAAACTTACATTAACGGAAAAGTTGATGGAGGAAGATTCTGATATATGTGCAGATTCAGATGGACTTGGACTCTGCGTAGTCGTGTCAAATATGTCATTTGCATCAAATATGGTACTATCCTCAGTTACATTTGCTTTGCTCAACTGAATAATGACAGTGACTTCCTTTCCAACCAAATCTTTAAGTACTTGAGGAAGGCCTTCTTCAGGAGCCTGAGACAATGTAATAATTATTAAACACTTTAATTGATAAATTTAAACATTACATTGGATCTGCTTTGTTGTAATGAATTTATACCTTCTCAAAATCATTATACGTTTTTGCTGCACTTGTGCCAACAATCCTCCTAGCAGCTCGGTCCATGAGCATAACATTACATGAAAATGTATCATCTTCGGCAAGGACCATGATACGAAACCTGAATTTATAAGAAATTTTGTGATAAGTATTGAAAGTTGACTTTAATACATAGTAAAGCATAATAAATTTTTGATATAACTCTAATTTGTTCTACCTTTTAGGGGCAACCGGAATTATGCGAGGGCAATTATTACATCGAAATCTCCTGTCAATCCGCTCAACCTCTTGTTGACATTTCTTACAACTGTAAAACCACCATGTTACATCCTCATCCACCTTAACAACTGAGAATGTGGTGTATATCCTTTTCTGTTTGAAGTGAAAAAAGTTCAGATTTAAAAATAAATCATAATTAATATGGTTGTGTCGTGCAAATTTTATAAAGGTTATAAAACCTTCAAGTCATCTTATGTCAGCTTTTCTTTGAGATCCTTTAATGTCATTCTTTCCATAAAGGTTTGAACAAATTCAGATTTTGCTGCCTTAAGATATTTTTCTCTCTTTGACAAATATCCTGCCTTAAGATATTTTATAAAGGTTATAAAACCTTCAAGTCATCTTATGTCAGGATTGTAAATGTGCAATACAAATAACTAATATGATACATTCTCATCATTTATACTCGGTAGGTTGTAAAATACTTCTTCATAGACTACATTGGATGTAATATTTGTGGTGGTACCATCATCACTGTCGATGAGAATATGGAGACCTTCTGGTCTTGTAACTCTTGAGATGGCAACGTACACATGGCCATGAGGAAACACTGCTCTGGGAAGATATAGACCAACCGTGTCAATGATTGGCCCTGGCTCTTATTAATTGTCATTGCATAACAAATCTGGAGTGGGAACTGAATTCTTTTAAACTCAAAAGGCCAACTGGTATCTGTTGGAATCATCTCTATTCTCGGGATCAAATGTTTTGACCCAAGATGGGATCCGCATAATATTTCACACTCAATACTATTCTTCTTGCAGGATGTCACAATCATTCGCGTATCGTTACACAATCCCATAATTTGGTTTAAATTTCTCATAAGCATGACAACGATGCCAACCTTGATGTTTAACTCGTGCTTAGGAATGCAAGGCATATTTAATGAGTTCAGGTACTCTACTGGAAATGCTGATATGAAATCATTATCTTCATCACCAGCATCGTCAATTGAATCCTGACTAAGATATGTGTGTAGAGGTCCAAGAATTTTCTCACGAATGCTGTTATTGATGTCGTCCACCACAACATTAGTTGGTGTTAGGATAGCTCTTGATCTTAGATAAGAATTTGAAGACATATTTTTTAGAAAATCCGGGTAATTTATTTCAAAAAGACTTTCTATAGGATTTTGCGTGGTATGAACAATATATTGATCTGGAATCTTTATTAGCATTTCACCAGTGTCTGCATCAGGACTAAAGTTCTCAACTTTACCATCGCCAACTAAAAGCTGCCATTTACTGAAATCCGCTATAACCTTATTCTCCATTTCTGTATTTCCTGCATGAAGCCACATATTTTGCTTAAGTAAAAATACTTGGCAAAATTCTCAAATCTTTGATTTATTGAGGGCCGAACCTACTATTTCAGCTCAGGATGCCTTTGGAATCACGGGTAAAATCTGCCTATAATCTCCGCCAAAAACTACTATGATACCACCAAATGGCTTATTTGCTCTCCTTTTGTCAATAGCAGACATTATATCCCTGAAAGAACGGTCAAGAGATTCAAAGGCATGACGATGTTGCATTGGCGCTTTATCCCAAATGATCAAATCAGTATGTTGGATTAATTCTGCAATATCGGTTCCATGTCTGATTCCGGCTGTACTGTCCTGATCAAGTTTCAAATGAATATGGAATCTTGAATGTGCAGTTCTACCACCAGGCAATAATACGGCTGCTATTCCACATGAGGTAATAGGAAGCACAATCTTTCCTTCTGAACGAAGGCGACAACATAATGTCTGCCACAGAAATGTCTTGCCGCATCCTCCACTTCCATATACAAAGAAAATACCACCTACCTTATTATAAACATTTTGTATGATAGAATCGTAAACGTTCTTCTGTACAGGGTTGAGAATTTCATGATTCTTTTCATGCAAAATTTTCAGTTCTTCTTTATCATATGAAGTTTCTTCTTGGAGTAGTCTGTTAACAGCATTGTTAAAATAAACTTCACTTGTAAATATCATTGTCGCGTAGTCCTTCAAACTCTTCCCGATGTCATTAAACAATTTTTCAATTTCTGCGGGCAAAAATATATATGAAGTGTTATGTTAGTTTAAAAGTATACTACATATAATATCTAAAACAGAATTATGTTAAAGATTCAGGTAGTATGATAATGAGATATAAACATGCAAGTGCATAATTCTTCAAATCTTCGTCTAATAGGTATAGATGAGGATCATTAAGCATATGTCGCCTGATGATGAGAATATCATCTGACATACATTCCCAATTAGCTTCCCAAAATCTAAGTGGATCTGAAATAGGACTATATGCCAAAATATTGACAAACATTGCACATAACTGTGGAGGCAATGATGTATGAGAGTTCTCGGCAATTGCTTCATGCCATTGGTTATCATTTTGTAGAAGACCAAGGGCCGCACAAGCTTCCTTGAATGTTTCGTGGATGTGTCCATTAACAGTTTTAAGATCTTCAAAAGACCCGGAACCTTTCTTCCTAAGTAACAGCATACGGAGATATAATAGTTCACCACTTGATGAATGCACTTCAGAGAGTCTCCCAATAACATCTCCTCTTTTCCTTTCTTTCCAGATAGCAGGTCGAGGATGCCAAGTAAATTTATTTAGAAATTTAGAATAACTATAATTTCTCGCATTTGGGAAAGTCTGATTTGCATCAAACCATGATTTTAACTTGGTTTTTTTGATATTGCCTTGTCACAAAGATCCTCCAAGACATCTCCAGCCTTAAACGAAACATGCTTCTCGCCTGGTAAATATATCGGTAACCTCTCTACCGATGGCCAACGGGAATGAATGTCAAAAGCAAATATTCTCCAAGATGCTTCTAATGCGCAAATATATCTCCCACCCAAATAATGTTTTACCTCATCAATCAGACCTTTTGGTGCTTTTTTTGGGATTGTTGCAAAAGTACCTGTACGTGTTTTCCTCAAACACATTGTTATCGTGTCATGACCCTTTAGACAGTATTTGAAAAGGTACTAATGATCTTGAATTATTGCAAATCTCCAGATTCATGTGACATTGAAAATGCACCAAAATATCGTGATTGAATGGGACAACAAAGCAATTATCAAGATTGACCCCCTTCTTGTTAATGGTAATTCCAGTCCTCCTTCTTTTATATATGGGGAATCCACACTCATCAAAAAATGTATGAGAATTATACCTGTAACAAAACATTTTTAAAATTGTAAAAAATCTGGTAATAAAACTGGAGGTATTAAAAAAGTAAAGTATTTATAATTTAAGGATGTTAATAAAAATACCGCTTAGGAAAATACTTCATACAGTTGCCTTTGACCATGCATGAAGATTTAGTATAATCAGGACCACATGGTCCGTGGATCATATAATTGCTCACGGCATTATATCCAACTGGATCAATTTCGGGATCAGGAATTTCAGCTGATACCATTTTATCAATTTGCTCAGTTGTTTTAGGTCTATCGTCGGGGTGCAACCAAATTAATATATGAGCGTAAGGCAATCCACGCTTCTGGAATTCAATTACATGCATCACTATGGAAATATTATAGAAAAACGGTTAGTACCAGAAAAAATATATACTAAAAGTGCAGTTTCATAGAACAATTTAGGAATAATAAAATGAGTATAAAAAAAACTTAGTTAAAATGATACCTCCTATACATCTGCCAAAACAATTTTTCTTTTTAATCATATCCATAAGTTGATCAACCTTCATTTTAAAGACTCCGACTACAACATATTGCTAATATTTTAACATACGCTGAATTTCGGGCCATTTTGTATTAGTGGTCATAGTAAGGAACAATGAAGGATGTCCTAAAGTTCTACATATTGCTAATGAGTCTTTAAAATACGGAGTCATATAGCGCTTACTTCCGGTGAATGAAGTGGGAAGGATGATTGCTTTACCAATATTGGATGGATTTCTATCTCCCTTTTTCATTGCATCTATGATATTATGGTCGAGATCAGATATTACAGTAGTTTGATGGTCTCTAATCCAGTCCAATATGTATTGCTCAATTGCGGTGAAAGCATCCACAACATATTGCGGCCATAAACGACCTCCAAGATGTGGTGTCAAACCTGTTACAGTAAAAGGTATAAATTCATCAAATATAAACTAATTATCACAAAGTTGAACAACTGAATGAGAAATTATACTTCTGTTAAATAGCAAATTTGTACCTTCTGAAAGACGTATCATTAGTTTATAATTATAAAACTCTCTCACTGTAATATACTTTCTAGCACCTTTTTCGTCAGGATCTTTAGATTCGGTAACTTCTACATCTCTCTTAGAATGCTTCACAGGTCTATTTAATGGGATCTCACGGTAATATTCAATATCTCTGTGAGGGAAAAGTAATGGATATTGAAGTTGCATGAAACGTGGATCGGTCTCAAAAATCCTCTATAATCCGTCAACTCTAGAATCAATAACAGTATCTCGACAGCCTTTTGCATAAGGAGAAGTAACAATCAATCCCACTACCTCACTTGATGGAGCAATGTGATTTGGTTGACCACTTGCTGAACTCGATGAAAACAGAACCAATTTAAACTCATCTACTGCATTTTGCCTAACCCTTTTGCGAGCCATACGAAAACCTTTAACCAACCTGTTATGCTCATCCAACATATGCAACAAATATTGTACAATTTCTTCATTAACAGCATCCTTGCAACCATTAACTGTATTGATCCTGTTGTTGATTTCATCCTCTGTGTCATAGATATAAAGCTGACAAAACTTTGGAGTGTTACCGTCAATTGGGGCTAGACTTCCTATATTGTGGTAATTAACACCTTGGACTTTGAAGCAATATGGCGCACCACCTCTGTTTATTGAATGGTCAATCTTTCCTCTAGTAGAGCTCATGGCAAACATGCAATTGTAAAACCTTATGTTTTGTTTGAAATGCTTAAAATGAACACCACCAGTAAGGAGAGTAGCCAGAGGTTCATGAGGCTGTTTTTCCTTATCCAGTACGACTTGACCATTTTTACAATAAAGAGAAAATATTGGTGGCTTATTAGGAGAACTTTTATTGTTTTTTTTGTGATTCCACATGACAGCATCACACTTCGAACAGATTTTATCAGGGGCTCCAAGATCCAAGTATCCGTCCCACATAGATTGATTATTGCTCAAATATTCTTCTTCAATATCCTTAATATAACTTGCCATGTCTGTCGAAAAAATGCAAATTTTTAAAAATCATCATTGAGCAAAAGTAGGTGATGCTTCAGACAGTAAAATAATTATTAATGTCCTGCAGAATTAAACACATTATTCGAAAACAAATAATTAATACCTCCACATGTTGTATCATTGTCGATTGTAACATTGTCGTCAACATCGTTGAACTCATTTATTAAATTTTTTTGCCTAGAACTTTCACCTTTTTCAAATATACTCTTTACATTTACTGTATTGAACGATGAAGGACCTGGTGATAGTTTTCCATAAAACTTTTTTGAAGGATTCTGTTCTTCTTCACTGTCAGCAACAATTTTCTTTTTGACACCTTTTTCTTTGTGAACGGTTGTCACACAGGATTCAGGAATTGAGAATATGAGAGAACTGTTTCCACTGCTGTTAATATTCTGAATTTCTGCATTTTTACTATTATGTTCTGCATAATATACATGAGTAGATGCAGAGTATTAAACATGACACATTGTTTAAATAATCCTTCAGAGTTTTGTAATTCAGGAATAAGCCGCAAAATTTGATACCTTTGACAGGAACATTTGGCGATATTATGCGTAGAAATTGATTTGTACTTTGTTCACCAGTCTGAGAAGAGGAATACATTCCTGAAAAAATATTTTACAGAATACCGAAATTTTTAGAATTTGACATAATTTTGTAATCAACTGATACATCCGGAATTGCATTTTATTGTTTAAAAAATTACCTGATGACTGTGGATTAGTTGCAGAAGAAAACTGAATATTAGGCGATGAAGTACATTATCCGGATATTTTTCTCAAATCTGGCAAGTTGCTACGAAATACACAGAGATTTTATTTATTGAAATTCTTTGGACGTATCCTAACTTTATGCACGACATAGAAGATGGGAAACATATTTTAGCATATGCGGTGATAAACACTCATACACAGACTGAAATAAGAAGTTAATGAAAGTAACGAAAATTAACCAAATTTTGAATTTGATGGAATATTAGGAGATATATTTTGATCAAATCTTGATAGAGGGCTCGGCAGACACGATTGTGATTTTTTTACCGCAACAGGCTGCATCATAGATCTATTGTTCATTGCTGCAACTATTCCCACAAAATCCACAATTTCAAAAGCAATTTAATCACAGATTTATCAGAAAAATGATATATATATCAAGAATTATACCATTAGGTTCTTCTGAACAAATTATGTGGCTTTCATTATTTTCTGCAAGAGAGGTCTACAAAACACTTTGCGTCTGTTGTGTTAACCGTGAATTCTGAGATGAAATACTACCTGAAGCATGTCTCCACTATAAATTATGGCCTAATAGATGTTAAAAATAGTAATTGTGAAATAAATCCAACTAAATTTTACCTATCGACGATCTTAACGATATATTACGCGACACACATTCATCAAATCTTGATAGAGGAATTCTCATTGGATGGCCTATATTATTAACTGAAACACAACAGATATAGAAAAATTGATGGAACAATTATAAAAAGGTATGATACATCTCAGAATGGAGTAAGAATAATACCATTATTGTGCTTTGGTATCATTCTATTGCTTTCTACATCTGCTAAGGTGTTACGAAAAACGCCGAGATTTTGTTTGTTCAAATTCTTTGAACGAATTCTTACTTTTCGCACTACATAGAAGATGGAAAATAAATGGAAACATGACCAACATCTCCTAATAGGCCGGAATAAGATGTTGATCAAACTATTTTAAAATTAACCTGGTTTTGAGGCTGCTGAAATATTAGGAGATATTTTTTCATCAAATATTGAAAGATGACTCTTTAGAATACTTTGCGGCTCCTGCTTTAAACGTGTAAACTGAGATGAAACAGTACTTGCATGAAGTTATTAATCAGTAGTAATGGGTGAAATCCATCCTTATTTTACCTATTAATGATCTTAACAATATATTAGGCTTAAAATATTAACAGCAACACAACATATATAATAAATGATCGAAGACAAAACTGGAAAAAAATGTATAATACTGATCAGAATGGATAAAGAATGATACCATTGTTGTACTCTGATGTCATTCTATTGCTTTCCAGATTTGCTGCAAGTTCGTTATGGAAAACACCTTTCGAAAACTGTCTTATTCCTGAGGTAATAGAAAATTCAAGTCACAATTATAAATGCACGTATCAAAAGAATCAGATGGATAAACAATGATACAAATACCTTGTTCTGGTGTCACGCTTTGATCAATCATTGATTACGGAGTTGTTACTGAATGACCTATTTTATTATTAACAGCAACACGACACATATATGTAAAGTGAAGATATCATTACAAAATCTGTATAATAACAATCAGAATGGATGAAGAATGATACCATTGATGTAATCTGATGTCATTCTATTGCTTTCCAGATTTGCAGCAACTCCGCTACGAAACACACCTTTCGAAAGCTGTCTTATTCCCGAATGTTAATAGAAACTTCAGGACACATTTATCAATCCATATATAAAAACAATCAGGCGGATAAACAATGAGACCAATACCCTGGTCTGGTGTCATGCTTTGATCAATAATTGATAATGGAGTTCTTACAGAATGACCTGTTTTATTAACATAAGCACATCAAATATATGTATAACAATGTACATTATCATTACTCATATGCTCGGTCGGAGAAGATACCTGGTATGTTATATAACATCGTCTGTCAAACGTATATACACATCAACCAATCTAAAATTCTTTAGAGAAAGCTTACGTGTATCATATATGTTCGCTGAATTTGTGAGATTCTTGTCCACATTTTTCCCACGCGTACGACATTTGACAACTGAATTAATACATGAACATTATTATCACTTTCAATAAATGAATCATAAATGGAATTAAAGTGTACACTACCTTGATTCTCTGGTTCTGATGGATTTTTAAACATATTTTCAACATTGGGTCCACGAACACGTCGTTTTGAACCTATAAGAAAATCATGATCAAATCAGATATCTGCAAAATGATGTTATTATAAGTAAACTGACAAAGGAGATGAATACCTGATGTACTTGTTCCTCAAGAATCCATCCGGATATATTCAGTAAATCATGAACCTGATTTTAACAGATAAACAACATATTCTGTAAACTTGTATGATGAACATGATACACATCAAATCTTCATCAAGAATTTTATGAAAAAATTAGGTCATGCTTGCAAATAATGAGAGAGAATACGGAAACCAATAATTATCATTGAATTAGTGTTGTAACAGATGTGAGAAAATCATGCAAATCTTTCCTTAGATAAGATGTTTAAATTTTAAAATTCAAAAAATTTCCATGTTTAGTGTGTTGATGGGTAAAAAAATGGGTAAACTTATATGGATATATCCATGGATATATAGATTTTATACTTAATATGGGTCAAGGGTAAATTTATTTACCCATTGGGTAAATTTTGTGGATATATCCATGGATCTAGTAATTTTATACTTAATATGGGTAAAAAAATTTACCCATATGGAATATGGGTAAATTAAGGAGTACACTTTAAGAATATATAGATAATCGTAGCATCTTTTATTAGATTATTGTTTAATGTTTCGTATGTTAATTGCTAATTGTTTCGTTAAATTTATAATCATGAGTAGCTAAATTCTTATTCTTAGGAGAAAATAAGTTAATTTGATTATTTTTCATATATCCTTGTTTCGATTAATTGATTCTCATAAATTTTTTTGGTACTTAATTATTTAATTGATAAAGTGATTTGTTATATTTTTGTTACCGAATTTATTTTTCATAACATATGTTTTCTCCTTGAAGTTTTAATAGGTTATTGTTAGATAATGTGTTTCATAGTATATGTTTGTCTCGTTAATTAAAATTTATTCGTGAATTAAGAAAAATAATTTTAGGACATTGATATTAATTGTGATTGATTAACAGATTCAGATTCTTAGATTTTTCATATTATTTAATTTATTTGCTAGTTAGGTTGATTAAAACTCCTCCCAAATCTTAGTTCCCCTAAATTCTTAGAATTTTGGAAATTCGTAATCTAAATTCGTAATCTTCAATACAAGATGCATCTTATGTCAAACCTACTGAGAACAACGAAAGCGATATTTTATGGGAAGATGGTAATAGATTTTCTACTCACAATCCAATTTATTACTCAGTTACCAATTTGTGAATAATGTAATCTAACTTTGACTGTTGTCTTTCCAGATTTTGAGTCTGGATGTGAAGGTGATGAAAGCGAAGATATTTTATTTAATGAGTCCGACATTGTTGAAAAAGAAGGTATATGTTTGTTATGTTTCTTTAAGTTCTCCTGTCATTTTTTAATAATCATTTCCATCCTCAATCATTAGTTTATACATTACTTTTATTTTTTGCAATACCTGATGGTTATGTATCCTTAGGTTTTCCTATCGAGTGTTGTCCCAAATGTCATGCCATTATGTGGAAAGAAGAAAGGGTAAAAAAATGTTGTTCGTGGGCCTCCTAAGTTCAACGTTTGTTGTCAGCAAGGACAAATAAAACTTCCCCCGACACCGCCTACCCCGTCTTATTTGAAGAAGTTGTATAGTCATCCTAAGAGGAGTAGGGCTTTTAAAAGATATATTCGTCTTTATAATTCAATGTTTGCATTCACTTCCATTGGCAGTAGAGTAGATCGTTCTATTAATTCCGGGAAAGCTCCTTACGTGTATCGTCTTAATGGTCAGAACCATCATATTTTTGGCTCTCGTATACCAAATGAAGGAGATAAACCCAAGTTCTATCAACTGTACGTCTACGATACTGAACATGAGGTTGACAATAGAATGAAGTGGTTAAATGTAAACGATGGTTATGCTGTTGACAGTGATATTGTTGGAGGTTTGTTACAGATGTTGGATGAAACAAATGAGTTGGTAAAGAAATTTAGAAAAGCACGTGATCGATTTAAAGACAATCCTGTCAAAAATTTCATTGTTAAGTTGAAGGTTTGTCATTCAAAGAGTGGGAGAAAGAATAATATTGGCCCGTCTGACGAAGTTGCTGGGGTTATGGTAGGTGATGATAAAACTACAAATGGTGAGAGAGATATTATAATTGAAAAGCATAACAATGATCTTGAACGTGTTTCCTCAGTATATCCCAAACTAATGGCTCTACAGTACCCTATCCTTTTTCCTCTTGGCGAAGACAGTTACCATGATGAAATATCATATGTTTATTCTGAAATGCAAACAAAGAAAAAGAGGAAAAGGATAACAATGAAGGAATATTACTCATACAAACTGGAAGTTAGGAAAGATGAAGGTATGACATTTGATGCATCCAATTATTTTAAACATGTTATTACTTTTTTGTTAAAATAAAGTATTGATTCATTTTTCTAATCTATCTATAGGTCAACATGTTCATCTTGCAGGACGTCTTTACCAGTAGTATGTAGTAGATGCATTTTCATGTGTTGAGCAAGCACGCTTGTGGTGGTTACGTACTCACCAAAAATACTTAAGAAGCGATTTATACAGTTCAATGGCCAAAAACATTATCAACGGGGTGACAGACACCTCAAATATTGGTAAAGGATTTGTCCTACCTGCCAATTTTTTGGGTTCATATTGCTACATGCAGCAGAATTTTCAAGACACCCTTGCCGTATATAGAGTGGTTGGACATCCTGACATATTTCTCACTATGACTTGCAATCCTTTGTGGGATGAAATTTCTCAGATGATGAAAGTTTTACCTGGTTGATACCCTCATAACTCCCCAGATGTTATTTCACGTGTTTTCCATCTAAAGCTTCAACAACTACTAGATGATATCCAGAAGAAAAATGTATTTGGTACATGTATTGGAGGTAAACCATGTTCTTTGATTTTTGTCTATAATTTCTTAAATTCTCATGTTATTAGTCAAACGTAGAATGCAACTTACAAGAACATTTATTTTATAGTTATGTATGTTGTTGAATTTCAGAAATGAGGCTTGCCTCATGTGCACATGCTCATATGGCTTAACGCTGAATGTAAAAAAGATCTAAATGGAAATATTGACGGTGTCGTTTCTGCTGAGATTCCAGACCCATTAATTGATCCCGCTGGTTACGTTGTTGTTAAGTCATTGATGATTCACGGCCCTTGTGGTTTATAGAATCCCAAGTCGCCATGTATGAGTAATATGTCATGTACAAAGCATTTTCCCAAGAGGTATATAATTCAAGTTCAATTTAAACATTTATTCATCATATGTTCATTCATGACTGTTACACAAAGTATTCTTTATTATCTAAAAAAAGTAGTTAGTGATGTTAGTTTATTTATGTTAATGTATTCACTATCAAGCTTATTTGGTATATCAGGTACAACGAAGAAACATATTTTGATCAATCAGGATTCCCCATTTACAAACGCCAGAATACTGGTATTACTGTTCAAAAAGGTAAATGCACTCTTGACAATGCCTTTGTTGTTCCATATAACCGCGATCTATTAGTCAAATACCAGTGCCATATGAATATGGAAATTTGTTGTCATACAAAAAGTCTTAAATATTTATTTAAGTACTGTCTAAAAGGTCATGATCGTGCAACCATTGAGATCACAAACCAGAGAAATAAAAATAACGATGCAGAGGATGGTTCAGTTGATGAGATTAGTGTCTATTTTGATGGGAGGTAAATTTGTGCATCTGAAGCTGCATATCGCATTTTTGGCTATCATATACACTATCGTTCCATATCTATTCTTTGTCTATTATTTCATCTTCCTGGTGAAAGAAGATGTACGTTGACCAAAGCAGAAACAGTTAAAAGAGTCATTAGACGAGAGAAGAACAAACACAGCCAGCTTGAAGCTTTTTTCCTCCTCAACTCGGAAGACCCTTCTGCGAGACCCTACACATATGATGAGATTCCGCAGTACTATATTTGGAATGAGACTGATGGGAAATGGACCGTACGAAAGAAAGGAAGGCAAATTGGCAGGTTATTGTACACACATCATAGCTCTTGCGAATTATGGTATCTTCGTATGTTACTTTCCAATGTACGTGGTCCTACTTCTTTTGAGTCTCTTAGGACCGTCAATGGTGTAAGGTATAAAAGCTTTAAGGATGCTTTCCAGTCTTATGGTTTATTAGACGATGATAATGAATGACATAGTGTTATAGTTGATTGTGCTTGTCACACCCCCAACTAATCCAACAAAATTAAATATAACTATTACATTATTTAAAAATAAATAAACATAACCAAATCCAAGATCTTACAGTTTAGGGTTTGGAACAGCCCAACACTACCATCTATTATAGCTGATTTTAAATATCGAGTCCTCACACAAAACTACTATCTCTTATTCTACCTGAGCTCGAACATAAGCATCAGCATCACAGGTCTTATGGGCGGTCTGCTTGAATCTAACCATAGCTGCTAGCTGTAATATCAGGGTAAAGCAAGGAGTGAGCCAAATGCTCAACAAGTGCTAAACCGTACGATACAAAACATAAATCGTGATATACATTAAAGAATGACAATGGAAAGACATAACCAATGATAACGAGAGATAGAACTTTGGGTGATGGCATCATTTTGCTTGTATCAAAACAATTTCAAAACCATATCTAAATCAAAAATCATTTTATGATGCTACGGATTACAGCCGGTGATCAGCCGCGAAGTAATCCCGATCCTCGCTGGGTTCTAGAACATTAATGGGAATCCCTAGGCAACTTTTAAGCCTAATATAAGTGTGGAAAGGACTCGCGTCTCAGTCCAGATCCACTATTCAAAGAAAACATTTATCCCCCTTTGAGACTGAAAACCCACATTTTATTTATTTCAAAAACTGATGCCGAATTATAATAAAAATCTCTTTTAACAGTAAGCATTTTTATCAAGGGATTATAGACCAACTCGAAACACGAGAATTTTGGTACTAAATCTCAAGGCCATGATCCACTAAACTTTACTCCATTAGGGTAACGGAAAGGTTTTCATATATAAAACTTGGACAAGAAAATTTAGTGAGGCTATTGGATATTATGTAGGGGTAATGCCAAACTGGGCTTAAGGCAATGGTTTCTCGTCAAGGCACAAGTGTTGGATCATCAAGAAGATAAGCTTCATGAATACTAAGGGTTTTAAGGTATGAAGAAATGATCTTTAACTCAGGTTATATTAGGATTGTTAAGCTTTAAGATAAGAAAGAGGGGTATCAATTAATGAGGAATCATTTTGATAAATATCTGGCTTTCAGGGTTCAAGGTAAGGTTCTATATGGGTTCAAGTATCAGGATGAGAAATCAATACTTAGGAATCATCAGCATGTTAATCAAGAGAATCAACCAAGAGTTATAACTACCCTTTCTTTTATCATGGCATTCAACTTACTTTAATATACTATCATGATAAGACTTTTGAACTACTTGAAATACGTATTCGAGGGTTCATGGAATTTTTATATGATTCAAAGATAAACATAAGATACGCTTGATTTAAATATATCAAAATGACTCAGGATAGTTGCATCAATATATATGAACTATTTACAGTGAATACGAAAGACAAGTTGAATCACTTGCCTTGAGAAAGGCTGGTCTGGTCTGACTGGTAGGAGCAACTGGAAGCTTCACTCGACCTTTATGGAAAGTTTTCCCTCGTCTCGAGATCCTACATAAATAATAATAATCCTCGTTATAATATATTCTCACCAACTTAACCTATTCACATCCCGTAATTAAACACAAATGGCACTTAGGCCTATATGCACTTAATTTGTATTCACCTTCAAAATATACTTGCACACAAAGCCACATATACTCACATATCATATGTTAATACCAAATATTACCATATACACCATAATGCAACACTAGGCTTGGATGATCTCGACTCACAACTTAAGTCACTTGGTCGCTAAACTAGACAAAGTCTTCAAATTTTGGCTTCCTAACTCGGTGTGCCTTTACTAAACTATCCTAGACCTATTTACCCTCACTTGGGCCTTTTGCTCTACTGACCTTATACTATCTTGCAACTATGGTGGTCAACCTAAATCTCACTCCTAAGTGTTCTAAAACTATGTGATAAGTGGAAGTGCTCACTGGTGCAAATTTCAGAATGACATCTATGGTTTCTTGAGTGCATTAGACACCCTTAAACTATAGGTTTTCCTTCAAAACTTTTACACAAGACTCTCCTGACCTTAGGGCATCTCCCAAACTTGATGTGGCTCAAAGGCCTGGCTTGGGCCTTCTTGGGCCTAAGCTTAAAGTCCATGGTTCCCCTGTTTTTTTCTGGGCAGAAAATGCCCTGACTTGAATTAACTTGTGACATATGGTTCTAACTCATATCCTATGAACTATGGCTGGAACTTCTCTGACACTCCCTCTAACTAAGGCCCAACAGGACCTAATGAGGGCCCACCCATGACATGGTCAAATCTCCATATTTTTAAGTTACAACAAAACGTTCCCCTGCTGGACAGATTTTGTTATTCTACTTGTGCACCTAACCAAACGACATGCAAACCTCCAACCAACACCTAAAACCTTTTATATACTCCCAATACTAACTTCTGGTGCACATCAATGACATGGTCAAAACTCACTCTAAACCTCAGGGCACTAAACTGATTTTTTGCAGAAACTATAACTCTCCTTTCTCCAAGGTTTTGACTTGACAAACTCAACCACCAACAACCCAATACCCAAACCAAGACATAAACATGGTGATCTACTGAACTAACTCCCTTATACTCAAAATAATCTTGGTTGAGATCATCCTTACCTAAGGTGCAATCATGGCAAAACAAAAGAAACCACATTTCACAACTCACAAATCATCAAGTTTTTAAAAATAACAAGTTATGTTTTTTTTTTATAAAATATACCCGAATTATTACCATGCATCAAGGAACACTAATCAATATTAACACCTTATTCCTACTGAAATTAAAGCTTACTAACAAAATCTTTCCAAATGATCAAAATCTTATAACATTCTAAGAGAAATCCACATGCATGCATGTCTTCGAGTTTTACCAACCAAAGCAACATGTTTTCTAAATATATTTCACCATGAAATTAACATGCAAGCCTAGCATAAGCTATATCTAGATGATCACTTAGCATGCAAAGAGTTTCTTCAAATTTTCACTACAAGATTCATGCCATTATCACATAAACATACAAAGATTGAACAAAGCAACAAGAATGATCTCAAGGACCATTCATTCGGCTCCCTTAAGGTCATGGCCGAATGAAATGGAAGGGAAATGGCCATTTAACATCAAGAGTTTCATTCTCAAGACTTGGCACTTTACCATTCCTTGTAGTCCTCTCAAAAACAACCTTAAATCCATAAGAATCAAGGTTGTACTTTGAGTTTCAACTAAAACCTTGACATGCAACCTTAAAACTTAAAATTTTTACTCAAAACTCCTTGAAATTTATGTGATCATGATATGGGAAGTAGTATTTACTTGTATATAAGGTGGGAGCTTGGTTGAGGAATGAAGAAAATGGGGAGGGGGTTGGTCTCGGCTAAAACCCGAGAGTGAGGGGGAGGAGGGCCAAGAGTGAGAGAGGGAAGAGGGAGGGATGAGAAAGTGTGGTGTGAGTGGAGTGAATGAACATGCCATTTGCTTGTTTTATGGTTTTTGATTTGACAAAATGTGAGTGGGAATGAGAATTGATAAGACTAACCTTCCAATTATACTTGGATCATTTTGCATGCAAGGGCAAAGAAGGAATTTGGCTGATAAAATAAGAGTTAGTGGGGTTGGAATTGTCTCTTTAGCCCTTTAAATTGAATAGAAAAGGATTTGCATGCAAGGGCAACCATGTAATTTGCTAATTATGACAACTAAAATTTATAAAGATTTATTTTTATAAAATAAAATACAAGTTCAAAAATTATAAAATTTATACCATAAAATAACTTGGATTTTTAGAAATTTTATAAAACCACTTTTGAAATTTGTGAACAAAATAACTTTTAGAAAGAAATTTATTCAAGGCTTAAAATATTCCTTATAAATCAAAAATAAAATAAATAAATAAACTTTTGCTTTGAAAAATCATATACCACATAACGCAAATTTAAGACGCAGAAATTCTCATTCCCACGAGCATACAATAGTTGAATATATTGGCATTCGGTTTTAAAATTGCACCAAATTTATAAATAGTATTACACGAAAATGCCGGTTGTAACATCCTCTCCCCCTTAAGGGATTCTGTCCCCAGAATCTAAGAGAAAAGATGAGGATATCGGGAACGCATATCAGACTCTAATTCCCAAGTCGATTCTTCGACCTTAGGGTTTCTCCAAAGTACTTTTACTAACTTTACTGTCTTATTCCTAAGACTCTTCTCTTGCCAGTCGAGTATTTTGACAGGTTGCTCCATAAATGACAGGTCTGCCTGAATTTCTACAGGTTCATATTCTATCACATGGCTAGCGTCAAGATTATACTTCTTAAGCAATGACACATGGAACATATTATGCACATGCTGATACTGAGGTGGTAAGGCCAACTCGTAGGCCACCTTCCCCACTTGACTCAAAATTTCAAAAGGACCTATATATCTAGGTGCTAACTTCCCTTTCTTGCCAAATCTAGACAACCCTTTTCTAGGTGACACCTTCAACAAAACAGCTTCGCCAATTTGGAATCGAACATCCTTACGCGCTGGATCCGCATACTTTCTCTGTCTATCTTGAGCAGCAAGCAACCTTTTCTGAATTAACTTGACTGTGTCATGCAACTTTTGTACCAATTCTGAGCCGAGAATCCTTCCTTCTCCTACTTCATCCCAACTTGTTGGTGATCTACATTTTTTCCCGTACAAAGCTTCGTATGGTGGCATGCCAATACTGGAATGATAGCTATTGTTGTAAGAGAATTCAATCAACGGCAAGTGGTCGTCCCAACTTCCTACAAAATCGATTGCACAACTGCGCAACATGTCTTCGATTATTTGAATTGTCCTTTCGCTCTGACCATCAGTCTGCGGGTGGTACGTCGTGCTCATATTCAACTTCGTGCCAAGAAATTCTTGAAATTGCTTCCAAAATCTCGAGTTAAATCGGGGATCTCTGTCTGAAACTATTGATACGGGTACTCCATGCCTTAGTACGATTTCGCGCACATACAGATGAACCAATTTGTCCAGTGATGACTTCTCGTTAATTGGAAGGAAATGCGCTGACTTCGTAAGACGATCAACTATAACCCATATAGCGTCATGCCCGGATTTCGTTCGCGGTAGTCCTACTATAAAGTCCATAGCAATATTTTCCCATTTCCATTCTGGAATCTTTAGGGGCTGAATTAATCCGCTTGGTCGTTGATGTTCTGCCTTCACCTTGTGACAAGTATAACACTTCGCAACCCATTCAGCCACGTCTCGCTTCATATTTGGCCACCAAAAGTTCTGCTTTAAGTCCCGATACATCTTGGTGCTTCCCGGGTGGATTGAAAATTTCAAATTGTGGGCTTCGTGTAGGATCTCATTCTTTAATTCAGGTACATGAGGAATCCAAATTCTGGAAGAAAACCTTAGTATCCCTTGCTCATCCCTTTGAGTATTAATCTCCTCTCCAGTTAACCGATTCTTCTCTTTCTCCATTACTTCTTCTTGACATTTCTTTATCTTTTCCACTAGTGTTGGCTGAAAAGTCATTGTACGACAAACTTCTTCAACTTTTCCACAATCACAAAGTTGCAGTTCAAATCTCTTGATTTCTTCATATAATTCCTTTGGTGTTGTCATCATATTCAGTCTCTCTTTCCTACTTAGAGCATCGGCCACAACATTCGCCTTTCCAGGATGGTAATTTATCGAGCAGTCATAGTCCTTGATCAATTCGAGCCATCTCCTCTGCCTCATATTGAGCTCCTTCTGAGTGAAAATGTACTTTAAACTCTTATAATCTGTGTAGATTTCACACTTTTCTCCGTAGAGGTAATGTCTCCAAATCTTAAGTGCGAACACTATGGCGGCTAGTTCTAAGTCATGCGTCGGGTACTTCAACTCATGCGGTTCCAACTGTCTTGACGCATACGCGATCACCTTACTGTGTTGCATTAACACACAACCCAATCCCTTATATGAAGCGTCGCTGAATATCAAAAGGTTTCCTTGGTCATATGGAAGCACTAACACCGGAGCTGTTACCAATCTCTGCTTCAACTCTTGAAAGCTATCCTCACATTCTGCACACCATTCAAACTTTTGATTCTTCCTGGTTAACTTGGTCAGTGGCGTGGCGATTTTCAAAAAATTCTTGACAAACCTTCTATAGTATCCTGCCAATCCTAGAAAACTTTACACTTCCGTAGGAGTCTTTGGCCTCTCCCAACTCATAACTGCCTCAATCTTTGCCAGATCCACTTTAACTCCTTCATTTCGAATGACATGCCCCAAAAATTGAACTTCCTTTAACAAAAACTCACATTTGGTAAACTTGGCATACAACTTCTCTTGACGAAGTATCTCCAATGCTATCCAGAGATGCTGCTTATGTTCTTCTTCCGACTTAGAATAAATAAGGATGTCATCAATGAATACCACTACAAACTTGTCCAAATACTTCTTAAATACTCGATTCATCAGATCCATAAATACGGCCGGGGCGTTGGTCAATCCAAACGGCATTACTAGGAATTCATAATGCCCATATCTGGTCCTAAATGTTGTCTTGGGAATATCTTCTTCTTTGATCTTTAATTGATGGTATCCCGATCCCAAGTCAATCTTTGAGAAGCATTTTGCTCCCTTCAGCTGGTCAAAAAGGTCATCTATTCTCGGTAACGGGTAGCGGTTCTTGATCGTTACCTTATTCAACTCCCAATAATCTATGCATAGTCGCATACTCCCATCTTTCTTCTTTGCAAACAGAACAGGTGCTCCCCATGGCGATGTACTTGGTCGTATCACTCCTTTATCCAACAATTCTTGTAACTGGCTCGCCAACTCTTTCATTTCTGCTGGTGCCATCCTATATGGGGCCTTTGAAACTGGTTCCGTGCCTGGAGCAAGGTTGATCTCAAACTCGATTTGTCGATCTGGTGGTAAGCCTGGTAGTTCATCTGGAAACACATCGGGAAACTCGTTAACTACGGGTATATCTTCTATGTTGGGCTGCCTTTTTCTGAATCCACTACATAAGCTAGGAACGACTCACAACCTTTTATAAGTAGCTTCTTAGCCTGAACAATTATAAGAAATAGTTGTTCTTGCCTCTGCCCCTTAAATACTACCTTCTCTCCACTCTTCGTCTTTAAATACATTTTCTTGGTTTTACAATTAATCTGGGCGTTATTCTCTCCTAACCAATCCATTCCTAAAATTATATCAAACTCCCCCAACTTGAAGAGTATCAAGTCGGCTGAAAACTTATATCCCGAAATATCAATCTCACACTTCGGACAGAATTGATTCACAGGAATCTTCTCTTGGTTCGCAGTTACCACATTTACTACCTCGCTCATAATCATTTTATCAAATTGAAGCTTATCAATAAAAGTTTCTGATATGAAAGATCTTGTTGCTCCCGAATCAATCAATACTTTAGCTTTGATATTATTGAGTAAAAGTGTACCTGCTATCACCTCAGAATTCTGAACAGCATCCTTCATCTTCAGATCAAATGTCCTTGCTGTTGCTTGTGGGGTTGATGTAGGTGGTGGAGGTAATGCCAATACCTCAGATGGCACGCTCGCACTGGTACTTGCCACGTTCATTAAAGCTTTGACTGGCCCGGTTGCCTTGCACTCCCTAGCTATGTGTCTAGTCTTCCCACACTTGTAACACGTAACTCCTGGCTTCGGCATCTTGCACTCATTCGCCAAATGTCCCTTCTGGTTACACCTATAGCAGGTCATGCTCAGTTTATTGCACACTCCAGGGTGCCTTCTTCCACAGTGCTTGCATTCGGGTCTCTGGAACCTGTTTTCTCCAACTTGGCCTTGGCTTGCCTGGTTGTTCCCATTTGCTTCTTGCCTTTTGCCCAAATTTCCCCTTTTTTGAAAATTTTCGCCCTTATGGAATCCGATCCTCTTTACATTCCGATCTTGTGAACTTCCGGCTTCAGACTTTTCTCCATACAATGGAACTTTCCTCTTCTTGTTATCCCTTTCCTTCCTTGACTGCATCCCAATATTCTCAATCAGAGCAGCTTTCTGTACTACTCCCGCATAAGTTTCAAGCTCAAACATAGCTCCTCTATCTCTGATCCAATGCTCCAATCCATGCTGAAACTTCTTCGCTTTTTCCTCCTCGGTGCTGGTATACTTTGTCACAAACCTTGACAACTCAGTGAACTTCTTCTCATACTGCAGTACTATCATGTTCCCTTGCTTCAACTCCAAAAATTTAAGCTCCATCTGATTCTGCATGTACTTAGGGTAATACTTGTCCAGAAATAACTTCTTAAATCTCTCCCAAGAAACTTGCTGGGTTGCTTCCATAACTTTTACTGATTCCCACCAATAGATGACTTCGCCCTTCAAGAAGTAAGTAGCATACAGGGTCTTCTGATCGTCTCCTAACTGTACCAACTCAAAAGCCCTTTCCATTTCCTTAATCCATGTATTAGCTATTACTGGATCAGTGGTATCATGGAATGCCGGTGGATTCACATTCTGAAAAGCCTTGAAAGTGACAACTTGTCTAGGTGGTACTGGTGGTTCAGGTGGTTGGTGTGGTTCATGGTTATCTTGGTTTTCAATTCGTTGTTGAAGAGTTAGTTGTTGTTGAGCTATAGCATTGGTTTGTTGTTGCAAAGCTTCCAGTATTCGAAGAATATTTGGATCTGTGGTAGATGTGGTTGTTGGGTTCTTCTTTTTGGGAGGCATGATCCTGAAATAAGAGTTATGTCAAAACAGATATGAATGATAAAATAATTTGAGGGTATCGCATGGCATTCTTGTTTACTTATGAGGTCAAGTTTGAAGTTAAGCAGATATGGCGATGCATATAAAAACGTAAAATAACAGTTGAGAGCAAATGGAACAATAGAGCATGATTATTGAAATTTAAAGGTCATAATACATAGGATTAGGACAAAGTCTGATTCTAGGAACAACAGGCTTATTTAAAGGAAATAACGGAAACAACTTGGAATTCTACGGAGTCTGATAGTACAACAACATGAAAATGTAAATGGAAAGAACTAAGGCTCCACTCTATCTGAACGGGGCTTGGTAGTCTTTTCTTCTCGAAGCATCTTCACAATGCTCTGGAGCTCATCCGCCACCATCTGAATGACATACTGGCTGGTGCGGTCCCGGTGCGCTGGCATCTCCTCAAGCTTAGTGTTGACATACTGAACCAAGGTCTTAAGTCTCGCAGTCATCTGCTCCTTGGGCTTCACTTCGTAGTTTCGGCTGTCCGGGTACACGTTCTTCAGTCGGTCTATCAGTCAGTCGTACTTTCCCTGAAGCATGTCAAACTTGCGCCTCAACTCAGCATACACGGAGAAAGCAATAGTGTCGTCCGACCCAGAGGGTGTCGAGGAATGCGCCCTTTGCTGACAACCAATAAGAGGAGTATTAATAATAAATTTACTTAACCTACTCTCTCGCGTATTATATATAGCCTATATATATACCCTATAACCTATTTGGGCTGTCCAGGGACTCTAAACCGTAGCTCTGATACCAAAACCTGTCACACCCCCAACTAATCCAGCAAAATTAAATATAACTATTACATTATTTAAAAATAAATAAACATAACCAAATCCAAGATCTTACAGTTTAGGGTTTGGAGCAGCCCAACACTACCATATATTACAGCTGATTTTAAATATCGAGTCCTCACACAAAACTACTATCTCTTATTCTACCTGAGCTCGAACATAAGCATCAATATCACAGGTCTTACGGGCGGTCTAATTGAATCTAACCATAGCTGTTAGCTGTAATATCAGGGTAAAGCAAGGAGTGAGCCAAATGCTCAACAAGTGCTAAACAGTACGATACAAAACTTAAATCGAGATATACATTAAAGAATGACAATGGAAAGACATAACCAATGATTACGAGAGATAGAACTTTGGGTGATGGCATCATTTTGCTTGTATCAAAACAATTTCAGAACCATATCTAAATCAAAAATCATTTTATGACGCTACGGATTACAGCCGGTGATCAGCCGCGAAGTAATCCCGAACCTCATTGGGTTCTAGAACATTAATGGGAATCCCTAGGCAACTTTTAAGCCTAATATAAGTGTGGAAAGGACTCGCATCTCAGTCCAGATCCACTATTCAAAGAAAACATTTATCCCCCTTTGGGACTGAAAACCCACATTTTATTTATTTCAAAAACTGATGCCGAATTATAACAAAAATCTCTTTTAACAGTAAGCATTTTTATCAAGGGATTATAGACCAACTCGAAACACGGGAATTATGGTACTAAATCTCAGGGCCATGATCCACTAAACTTTACTCCATTAGGGTAACGGAAAGGTTTTCATATATAAAACTTGGACAAGAAAATTTAGTGAGGCTATTGGATATTATGTAGGGGTAATGCCAAACTGGGCTTAAAACAATGGTTTCTCGTCAAGGCACAAGTGCTGGATCATCAAGAAGATAAGCTTCATGAATACTAAGGGTGTTATGGTATGAAGAAATGATCTTTAACTCAGGTTATATCAGAATTGTCAAGCTTTAAGATAAGAAAGAGGGGTATCAATTAATGAGGAATCACTTTGATAAATATCTGGCTTTCAGGGTTCAAGGTAAGGTTCTATAGGGGTTCAAGTATGAGGATGACATATCAATACTTAGGAATCATCAGCATGTTAATCAAGAGAATCAACCAAGAGTTATAATTACCCTTTCTTTTATCATGGCATTCAACTTACTTTAATATACTATCATGATAAGTCTTTTGAACTACTTGCAATACGTACTCGAGGGTTCATGGAATTTTTATATGATTCAAAGATAAACATAAGATACGCTTGATTTAAATATATCAAAATGACTCAGGATAGTTGCATCGATATATATGAACTATTTACAGTGAATACGAAAGACAAGTTGAATCACTTGCCTTGAGAAAGGCTGGTCTGGTCTGACTGGTAGGAGCAACTGGAAGCTTCACTCGACCTTTATGGCAAGTTTTCCCTCGTCTCGAGATCCTACATAAATAATAATAATCGTCGTTATAATATATTCTCACCAACTTAACCTATTCACATCCCGTAATTAAACACAAATGGCACTTAGGCCTATATGCACTTAATTTGTATTCACCTTCAAAATATACTTGCACATAAAGCCACATATACTCACATATCATATTTTAATACCAAATATTACCATATACACCATAATACAACACTAGGCTTGGATGATCTCGACTCACAACTTAAGTCACTTGGTCGCTAAACTAGACGAAGTCTTCAAATTTTGGCTTCCTAACTCGGTGTGCCTTTACTAAACTATCCTAGACCTATTGACCCTCACTTGGGCCTTTTGCTCTACTGACCTTATACTATCTTGCAACTATGGTGGTCAACTTAATCTCACTCCTAAGTGTTCTAAAACTATGTGATAAGTGGAAGTGCTCACTGGTGCAAATTTCAGAATGACATCTATGGTTTCTTGAGTGCATTAGACACCCTTAAACTATAGTTTTTCCTTCAAAACTTTTACACAAGACTCTCCTGACCTTAGGGCATCTCCCAAACTTGATGTGGCTTAAAGGCCTGGCTTGGGCCTTCTTGGGCCTAAGCTTAAAGTCCATGGTTCCCCTGTTTTTTTCTGGACAGAAAATGCCCTGACTTGAATTAACTTGTGACACATGGTTCTAACTCATATCCTATGAACTATGGCTCGAAAAACTTCTCTGACACTCCCTCTAACTAAGGCCCAACAGGGCCTAATGAGGGCCTACCCATGACATGGTCAAATCTCCCTATTTTTATGTTGCAAAAAACTGTCCCCTGCCGGATAGATTTTGTTATTCTACTTGTGCACCTAACCAAACGACATGCAAACCTCCAAACAACACCTAAAACCTTTTATATACTCCCAATACTAACTTCTGGTTGCTTGGGCCTCAAAGTGCACATCAATGACATGGTCAAAACTCACTCTAAACCTCAGGGCACTAAACTGATTTTCTGCAGAAGCTTTAACTCTCCTTTCTCCAAGGTTTTGACTTGACAAACTCAACCACCAACAACCCAATACCCAAACCAAGACTTAAACATGGTGATCTACTGAACTAACTCCCTTATACTCAAAATAATCTTGGTGGAGATCATCCTTACCTAAGGTGCAATCATGGCAAAACAAAAGAAACCACATTTCACAACTCACAAATCATCAAGTTTTTGAAAATAACAAGTTATGTTTTTTCATAAAATATACCCGAATTATTACCATGCATCAAGGAACACTAATCAATATTAACACCTTATTCCTACTGAAATTAAAGCTTACTAACAAAATCTTTCCAAATGATCAAAATCTTATAAAATTCTAAGAGAAATCCACATGCATGCATGTCTTCGAGTTTTACCAACCAAAGCAACATGTTTTCTAAATATATTTCACCATGAAATTGATATGAAAGCCTAGCATAAGCTATATCTAGATGATCACTTAGCATGCAAAGAGTTTCATCAAATTTTCACTACAAGATTCATGCCATTATCACATAAACATACAAAGATTGAACAAAGCAACAAGAATGATCTCAAGGACCATTCATTTGGCTCCTTTAAGGTCATGGCCAAATGAAATGGAAGGGAAATGGCCATTCAACATCAAGAGTTTCCTTCTCAAGACTTGGCACTTCACCATTCCTTGTAGTCCTCTCAAAAACAACCTTAAATCCATAAGAATCAAGGTTGTACTTTGAGTTTCAACTAATACCTTGACATGCAACCTTAAAACTTAAACTTTTTACTTAAAACTCCTTGAAATATATGTGATCATGATATGGGAAGTAGTATTTACTTGTATAGAAGGTGGGAGCTTGGTTGAGGAATGAAGAAAATGGGGAGGGGGTTGGTCTCGGCTAAAACCCGAGAGTGAGGGGGAGGAGGGCCGATAGTGAGAGAGGGAGGAGGGAGGGAGGAGAAAGTGTGGTGTGAGTGGAGTGAATGATCATGCCATTTGCTTGTTTTATGGTTTTTGATTTGACAAAATGTGAGTGGGAATGAGAATTGACAAGACTAACCTTCCAATTATACTTGGATCATTTTGCATGCAAGGGCAAAGAAGGAATGTGGCTAGTAAAATAAGAGTTAGTGGGGTTGGAATTGTCTCTTTAGCCCTTTAAATTGAATAGAAAAGAATTTGCATGCAAGGGCAACCATGTAATTTGCTAATTATGACAACTAAAATTTATAAAGATTTATTTTTATAAAATAAAATACAAGTTCAAAAATTATAAAATTTATACCATAAAATAACTTGGATTTTTAGAAATTTTATAAAACCACTTTTAAAATTTGTGAACAAAATAACTTTTAAAAAGAAATTTATTCAAGGTTTGAAAATATTCCTTATAAATCAAAAATAAAAGAAATAAATAAACTTTTGCTTTGAAAAATCATATACCACATAACGCAAATTTAAGACGCAGAAATTCTCATTCACACGAGCATACAATAGTTGAATATATTGGCATTCGGTTTTAAAATTGCACCAAATTTACAAATAGTATTACACGAAAATGCCGGTTGTAACAGTGCTAAAAGTGGCTTTCCAATCCAAATTCTATGACTTTTCGTCCATATTATTGTTAACTGCCAAGTAACTAATCTAAAGGTTTTATGGGAGAAAAATTGTAAACATATGGTTGACGACCTTTTGATGCAGCGCCGCAGTAAGGTTGCAAATCAAAATCACATATTTAGTGATATTCAACTATAATATTTTGCTCTTGCAGGTATCTTCCTAATTTTTTCCATAAAATATACAATTTTTATATTTAAATCTCTCTTCTTTCTAATTATATATTGTTCAATGCAGAAATTGACAAGATTCTCAAAACAATTGGCAACTCAGTGATATAATTTAAATAACTTCCTCAGCCTCCATCAAACTACCTCCACACTGGATCCAACAACTTAATCCTTGATGAAACCAGTTATAACATATCGGAGATAGAAGCTGAGTTTGAAAAATTGTTTCCAACCATTAATACAGAACAACTACAAGTATATAATGAAGTGTTAAATTCAGTGCAGACCAATGTTGGAGGTCTTTTCTTTGTGTATGGCAGCGGTGGTTGTGGCAAGACTTTTGTTTGGAAGACTCTCATATATAAATTAAGATCCATGGGGCTGATTGTACTACCAGTTGCATCATCCGGCATTGTATCAACACTAATGCCTGGTGGACGAACCGCTCATTCCAGATTCAAAATTCCCATTGTTATAGATGATTGCTCTTCATGTGCCATTGGACATGATTCTGATATTGCTTCGTTGATTAAACATACAAATCTCATTATTTGGGATGAAGCTCCAATGCAGCATAGATTTTCATTCGAATGTCTTGATAGGTCTTTAAGAGATATAATGAAAGCTGTGGACAAGACGAGGTATAATATGCCTTTTGGAGGTATTATAGTGGTTATTGGCGGAGATTTCCGCCAAATTCTACCGGTAATACCTCATGGTTCACGAGGTGATGTTGTTTCGTCCACAATTACAAGATCATACCTCTGGCCTAAAGCAAAGATTTTGTTTTTAAATCGTAATATGCGTCTTAACCAAGGCAATAGTGAAGAAGAAATCCTAGCTTTGAAGAAGTTTGCTGAGTGGGTTTTACAGATTGGAAATGGACAGGTGAAGGCTCCGATTGATTCTTTTGAGCATTACAAAAATGATGAAGTTCTAATTCCTTCTGACTTTTGTGACCCTGAAATGAAGAATTCTGTTGAAAATATGATTCATTGGACATATCCCAATTTCTTCAGTAATTACAAGTGCCCGCGGTATATAAGTGAAAGAGCCATTTTAACACCAACAAATCAAGTAGTTGGTCACCTCAATTCTTTAATTGTCGAAACCATACAAGGTGCTGAATCTAGGTACTT
This sequence comes from Apium graveolens, assembly GCF_009905375.1. Classification (NCBI taxonomy): domain Eukaryota; kingdom Viridiplantae; phylum Streptophyta; class Magnoliopsida; order Apiales; family Apiaceae; genus Apium; species Apium graveolens. The sequence goes on from NC_133648.1 coordinate 93,188,756, forward strand.
TAGTATTGACAAAGCAGAAGATTTTGGTGGCTCAACCGAAGAAATGAGTTTTGCTTTTCCTCCTGAGTACTTGAATGCGATAAACATTCTCGAGCTTCCAGTTCATGAGTTGAAGTTGAAGGAAGGGGTTGCTGTGATGCTAATGAGAAACTTAAATCAAACACTAGGGCTCTGTAATGGCACCAGAATATTGATCACACGATGTTTGAATCAATGTGTCGAATGTGAAGTAATAACCGATGCTTTTGTAGGAACCCGCCACTTCATTCCTCGAATGGAACTGACTCCAACAGACACCAAGTTTCCATTCAAGCTAATACGAAAACAGATGCCTCTACAAATTTGTTACTCGATGACAATAAACAAATCACAAGGCCAGTCACTGCAAAGGGTAGGATTATTTTTGCCGAATCCTGTTTTCACTCACGGTCAACAGTATGTTGCAATTAGTCGTGTTACTTCTCATACCGGACTAAAGGTGTTCATTGAAGGTCACAATGGTTCTTCCACCAATGTAACGAAGAACTTTGTGTACAAAGAAATTTTTTATCAACTGCCTACAACTTAAATTTTCCAAAATTTGATCTATTATTGTTATATTGTTTTAGATGATGTAGTAGAAGTTTAGTTATTATAAACTTGGTCTATTTCTTACAGAGTTAACTATTCCATTATACTCTTCTTTTTGATGAACTCTAAATTTTCTACAATTAACCTACTTCAATTTTAATTTAATTTTATTCCACACCAATTATAATTTATCATTTAAAAAAAATGTATTATATTACCAAATATATCAAGATGGAAAACACAGATTTGCATTCTTTCGTATTTTTAGTACACTTTCAAACCAGAGCGAACATAAATCACACTAATGTATTTTCCATATTTTCGAACTTCCATATTTGTAGTGATTGTTGCCAAAGCACTTTTATAATTTTGGTACGCTGGTTTTCAAACAACAAGAACCACCATTTTTCTACTGGTTTGAGTTGGCAACTTTAATCTACCAATGCATATAAGTCGTGTACCGAGTACGACTTATTCAAAATGCCCAAAGCAGTTTCACATTTTTTTAAGAAATTTGGTTCCGAAGTAATGATAATCTTTAAGTTCTTATTTTGAAGTAAATTATAATATTATAAATAGCTTACAAGTAAAAATATTGAAACTAATAAATAAAGTATTATTTAAAATATTACTAGCACTATCGGTTATCGGTAATCATACTTCTGGCCTATATACTACACTTTCAACATTTGGTTATCAGGTTTTTTTTAAAACCACTAGCACGCCCATTGTAACCTCTTAAGTTTACACTGACAAACAAAAGCTCTTTGTATATAGCTGATTTGCAAAATTGTTGTATACTGTCCACCATATAATAGAGAAGTATACACGAAAAGAATCTAAAGTCCTATCCATGTCAGTGATTTTTTAATGCTACATAGTGCTAGCCAATAACATTTCATTTAGCTATGCTATATATATCTACATCATTCTGCATATACCACCAAATCATTCACATTCACAAGTTATTTATTGTAATTTTTACAATGGATAACATTCATCATCAAAAAATTTCTGATCTTCAAGTCACCCCGAAACTTGAATGGAAAATTAAAGTCCAGGTTTCAAGGAAATAAAAAGTAACAATTCCGCGATTGCATCCTGAAGAGTTTCTTAATATGATTCTCATTGATGAAAATGTAATACTCATTCAAAACTTTGCAGTCCAAGCATATCAAACAAAATACAAATGTGTTCCAGGTGAAGCAAAAATAATTTTCACAGACATGACTGAAGCAAACAAAGTTGAACATCCAGAAAAGCTATTGCTCCCAGAGTTCTTCAATTTTACTCCGTTGGCACATATCAGTGGAACACATTTCCAAGATAACCACTGCATTGGTACAAATAATTTTACTCTTTACTATCATCCTCAGATTGAAACTAATGACTTAAAATTCATCCAGATATTGTAGGAATTGTGATGGAGAGGAAAGAAATGCGAACCATTACTAACGAAAGGAGTGAACATCATAATGTTCTCGAGTTGGTTATGTCCGATATACTGTAAAAATCCACCGCAAATTATTCAATTATAATTTTTATATAATTTACTATCTTGAATAATACATATAGCTAAAATATTGCAGGAGCCCTGCATCAGTGCGTTTATGGGATGACCTTACAGTTGCATGTAACAAAGCTATAATTGATGCTGAGGTCCACTGGCTTCAACCTACCATCATTATTCTTACTGGATGCAGAATGATAACAGGAGGTTTTCGCGGTCAAATATCTATTACCGACTGTGCAGCAACTCAGTTTAAAGTGAACCATAATATTGAACCAGTTCATAAGATGCGAGACATGTATCAGACGAGCTCCATATAATATACTAATCATGTTTTTAAATAATAATTCTACTAAAGAATACATACTATTTCGTTAGGTACCGGGAATATGGTACCCTTCACTAAATATCCTAGATCATGTCATTGTACTTTAGCGCAAGAAGATGACGAGATTGTGTTTGAAGTTCCAGATCAACTTTCTATTTTCCTACAAAGTTGTTTAATGTTATGTGTTTTTGTAGTGCAAAATTTAATTGGTTGTACTACTTTCATGCTTATTCCTAGCTTTGTTTAACTTTGTTCTTTTCATATTTTTGAGCTTTCATTAGTAATCTACCAATGCAGTATATAAGTCGTGCACCGAGTACGACTTATTCGAAATACTCAAAGCAGTTTCACATTTTTTTTAGAATTTAGGTTCTGAAGTAATGGTAGTCTTTAAGTTCTTATTTTGAAGTAAATTATAATATTATAAATAGAAAATACGAATATATCTGATTAAATATCCAAATTAACCGCTTCAAATCTATCTATAAATAACTTCATTAAGACGATACGTAGTTTTTTACTATTAATATTTTGGATAATAGTACGGACATAGGTTCTTCCATTTCCAAATTAAATATATGACAAATAAATAAAGGTATATCAGTATCTAGATGAAACAAAACAAAATATGTTTTTTACATACAAATTACTAAAGTTTTGAGACCTTTGTCAAGACGAAATCAGATTCACACAAAATAAAACTTAATTAAAAAAATCATTTCAATTAATCTTTTTAAACACATGATTACGAAACAAATAACCCTTAACTTTGCATCTTTATGCGTTTTACCACATGTACCAAGAGTACCAACAAAATGATTAAAAAACCATAATTATTTCAAAGCATGTTACTCTATATCATTTTAATGGGAATAACTTAATTAAGAAATCAATAGAGATCTGAATATATCATTTCCGTTCAATAATAAACGAATTACATACAATAATTGAACAAAAAATTCTGGCATTAAATACAATTTATTTTTTGCGATAATCCAAATCAATATTCCATTACTACCTACAAAAAGTTCAATATCTTAATTTGCAAAAAATCTAAGACTAGAATTACTCAAATCCTGTAATTTAAAATACGAATATAGCTAATTACAAAGAATGTTAGTCTATATCATTTTATGATAAACAAATATAGGTATATCAGTATCCAGATGAAACAAAACAAAATATGCTTGTTACATACAAATTATGTAAAGTTTTGAGACCTTTGTCATTAGACGAACCATATCCACACAAAATAAAACTTAATTAAAAAAATGATTTCATTATTCTTTTTAAAGACATAATTACGAAACAAATAACACTTAACTTTGCATCCTTATGTGTTTTACCACATATACCAAGAGTACCCACAAAATGATAAAAAAAACCATAATTATTTTAAAGAATGTTACTCTATATCATTTTAATGGGAATAATAAAAGAATTACAAACAATAATCGAACAAAAAATTCTGGCATTAAATACAATTTATTTTTTGCGATAATCCAAATCAATATTCCATTACTACCTAGAAAAAGTTTAATATCTTAATTTGCAAAAAATCTAAGACTAGAGTTACTCAAATCCTGTAATTGCAAATACGAATATAGCTAATTTCAAAGAATGTTAGTCTATATCATTTTAAAGGACAAATTACTGTGCTTTAATTAGTAATCTTCCTAAAGGTTCCAAGATTTCTAGAAATAATTGTTTACCAGTTAAATTATACAAATTTACGTCAAGATATATTTTAGTGGACAATATTTGCAGACTAACATTAGTAATATACATATATAAGTTGTTCACCGAGTACGACTTATTCAAAATGCCAAAAGCAGTTTCACATTTTTTGAAATAATTTTGGTTCCGAAATTATTGTAGTTTTTAAGTTCTTATTTTAAAGTAAATTGTAATACTATAAATAACAAATACGAATATATATTATGACCTATCCAAATTAACCGCTTCAAATATATCTATTGTGGCGCCCTCCAAACCCGGGTCAAAAGTTTGGGGTCCACACACACACACACCTTATTTATAACCTGTTTATAACAATAATAAAGATAATAATATGCAGTGACCCTACTTATCGACTACCACGGAACGCAACAGGTTAAAGTATGCACACAAGCCACACACACACGCTTATATTACAAACGCCCAAATCCCAACTATTCAAACTTACAACTGAATATTAAACATTATTATAAACTTCATAAACTTATACTATTCCAAAAGCTGTCAGCTAGCTTAACTCGATCAACCTGGACCCCTAGTTCTCGCACTGGATTGCGGATCCTCGCTACAAACATGTTCCTTCTTAAGTGGAAAAGAACATAAAAAATATCGCACAAATGAGCTAACTAGCCCAACAAGTTACATTGACAATACTGAGAATAAAATGATCAAGTGAAATGATTTAAAGTATCAAGTGAACAATGAATAATGATTCAGAATTGGATATTATATTTTCATTTTAAAAACCAAGGTTAGGCTGCTGATCAGTCATGCACTAACCCTGAGCAAGGCACACAGCTCTGCTCTAATTATTGGATCCAAGGCACACATTGGCCTAACTTGACCACCAATCTGGTATGACCACAAATCTGGTCCACAATTTTATAAAATAATCCAATTCTATCACAATAACAGAATAAACAATGTAAAGCAATAAACAGAATCATAATCAATATGGAATATTGCAATAATGAGATGGGTTTCAATCTTCACAAGGAAACAAAATAGCAATTCCAAAAAATTAGCTATCAGCTGGTGAAAGAATCGGATAACAAAAGAATCAAGATTTCAAAGGTAAAAGGATTTGGTCTTTTAATGTATGGGTATCATGGTTTGAGTATATAAGCAAATCTGGGTTCAGTGTTCGGTGTTTAGTTTGTATGTATTTGTGGAGTAGTATCATATATTTATGGTTCGTATTCGGGTATTCAGTAATCAATGGTTTAGAAAGAATAAGGTTTATGGCTCAACGATCAATAGCTGAAATCAAGGTTTAGGGTTCAGTGCTTCAAAGCACTTGCAATATAAAATAGAACTATCAGCTATTCACAATATATCTCGAAAAAGCTCAGAACAGTTGCCTGATATTAGCTTGCTAAACTTCACTAACTTCCAATCACAATCTCCTATTCCTCGACTACTTGCTTCCCTTTGTAATCCTTGCCTCTTCTGCTCACATATCATAATTATCTATCAATACTCAACTCATACGATTCTATTCGGTATACACTTCTATCTACCCTTCGTTTTACTAAAATCCGATTAACGGATTGAAAGTTATGTTAAAAATAAGTAAACACTGATCACATAGACCGAAATAAAACAAAGAAGTCATATATAACACATAGCACGTCAAACAATCAACAAAACTTCATTTATAAGGAAGTCTCGGGTCATAAACAGTCTTCCGGGTATTTAATATGATTTTTTAAACATTTTTCGGAGTCAAAATGGGTCGTTGGATCAATTTCGGGTAATACACAGAGTCTGATTACTCGAATCTGACACTAAAATAATTCTATAATAATTATCGAGCCTTGAAAAGAATTTAAAATAATATTTTAAAACTCGAAACTATTTTTCAGGATTTTTAAATCATTTTAAAATAATTAAATCCAATTAAATAATCAATTAAAATCAATTAATAAATAATTAAACTAATTAATCAATTAATATTTAAATTAATTGATCAATATAATAATTATTATTAATTAAAATTAATTAATTAAATAATTTAAAATTATTTTTGAATTAAAAATAATTTCATAATTAAAATATTGATTTTAAAATATTAAAAATAATTTTTGAAAATAAATTATAACCAAAAATATCATTTTTATAAATTTTGAAAACAGAAATCAGGTTTTTGTAAGTTTTTAAAATAGAAATGCACAATTTGCGGACGGCCGGGAAGCCATTAACGGCGACCCGCCGCCGCGCAAGCTCGCCAGAATCACACCACAAAGCTCAGAATGATTTAAAAACTCAGGGAAATGTGTGGATAATTGCCAGGAACTTATTCATGCAAACAAATCAAGCAAACAAACTCTTATTTAGCCGGATTTGTGCCCGGAAACGAAGAACTCCGGCGAACTTTAAAATCATAAACACGGTCACTACGAGCAACGTCGATTAACAAGCTATATATGAATCGATTGCAAATTATAAGGGGAACAAAACCCACCCAATCTCAAAGACTTTTAATCCCTATTTCAGAAACCCCTAAAATTAATCAAGAACATTCATATAAACATAAACCCTAATTTTTAAATTCGAGAATCAAACCCAAATTTGAACATGTTATTGAACTCCAAATATCATATGACATACCAAAATCATCAGGAAGACAAGCTCTACAACATGCAATCATTAAATCATTCAAATAATCATCCGAAAAAAAAATAACTTTAACCAAAATAATTCGAAAATAAATGAAAATATATAAAATAAACCTTTGATTCTACAGTTCTGAAACTTGGATAATATGATAGAACACTTCGAGACCTTCGTGTTGGTTACTCGAGCTTCCCAAACAGAAATCAATAACACTTTCAAAAGATGATTTGATTCTTGAAAGTTTATATGAATATATGTATTTTCTCTGAAAAATTCTGTAAATACTGTTTGCAAATGATTTTCGGTACGAAATAAAATACGGTAAAGGCTATTTATAATTACGAAAAATTATTATCTCGTTGGATCATTCCGGATATAAAATAGTACGTTTATTTATAAAAACAGATCCAAACGGTACCGGTTTTCGGGATAATTATCCAAATCTGTACAATTTGTACTGCGATCTTGGTCTCAGCGCCTGGTTACACGTATTACGAGGTGATAATTATAATAGTTTAATAAAAAGATCCCGTTTATCGAAAATACGAGTTTTATTGATTTACCGAAATGAATCTTGTATCGAAAATATTGCGCCGGGACCCACACAGGTCAAACCATACGCCAGATCGAAAAAGTCAAAACATGGAAAATGATTGGAATATTGCAATTAGGTTAGGAAGAAATTTTCGGAAAAATTTCTGGTTATAAAAACTTAAAAACGGGTGAAGTGGGCTGGTTCCCGATTATATAAAATAGTTTATAAATACTCGGAATTTTTTTTTATAAAATCCATGAATTTCCTATAAAGTCATAAAGCATCATAAAAATAAATAGGAAGATATGACAACTATCTATATTTTATTTTGGACATATAAAAATTAAAATACTCAATTTATATAATTTTAAACATCCAAACACATATACCACTTAACAAATAATTCACAGAATAAATATTGAATATGCATAATATTTATTTATTAGCAAAAATAATTACACGATATATCCCAGATATTACATCTTTCCCCTTTAAAAGGATTCTGTCCTCAGAATCTCCTAAGAAAACAAATGAGGGTACTTTTCTTTCATATCACTTTCTAACTCCCAGGTTGACTCTTCAACCTTTGGGTTTCTCCACAATACTCTTACTAACTTTTCCATTTTATTTCTTAACACTTTCTCTCTTTCTTCTAGATACTCTATTGGACTCTCTACATACGACAAATCTGCTTCAAGTTCTATTGGCTCGTATTCGATTACATGCCTGGAGTCTGGATTATACTTCTTAAGCATCGATACGCGAAAAACATTGTGAATGTGCTCCATGTGCGGGGATAATGCCAACTCGTAAGCTACTTTGCCCACACGCTTTAGAATCTCAAAAGGTCCGACATATCTAGGGCTCAGTTTTCCTTTCTTCCCGAATCTTTTCAATCCTTTCCACGGCGATACTTTCAGTAATACTAGATTTTCTTCTTCGAATTCCATATCTTTCCTTGATTGATCTGCATACTTCCTTTGACGGTCTTGTGCTGCTATTAATCTCTTCTGGATAATTTCAACAACTTCCTTCGTCTGTTACACCAATTCGGGTCCAAGTATCTTGCGTTCTCCAACTTTATAGGGTGACATCCCAATGCTGGCATGATAACTGTTCTTGTATGCAAATTCTACCAAGGGTAAATGCTCATCCCAACTTCCTTTGAAATCAATAGCATAAACACGTAACATGTCTTCGATTGTCTGGATTGTTCGTTCACTTTGGCTGTCTGTTTGTGTAACACCTCCAAATCCGGGGTCGGGGATCCGGGTTGTCACGAGTTCCATTTCCCTTAATAACACCCAATCTTAATAAATTATCAACTACTCTGTACTGTGACCCCACAATAAACACACACACCACAAGTTATAGTCTCAGAGATGAATATCCAAAAATAATCACAAGTCATTTTATTCCACAATTATTAGTCAATACACCTTAAAAGGGTTTCTGAATAAATTTACATTTCTTTGCCATTATTACAATTCATAAATATACATAAATCTGGTACATCAAAAGTTGAAAGCCTAGCCTATTGGTAGCTCCTACCTCAGCTACAACGACATCAACGCCTATAGGAAACTGCGGAACGTTTCCTATCCGCTTGCGAATTGGGAGCTTGGTCCTGTTCATCTTGTCTATCTGATGTTGTGTGATGAAAGAAGAAAGCAAGGGTGAGCAACAAGCCCACCAAAATAATATGTATACTGATTAACAATATATGAGCATACTCATAGTACTCATGAAAGTCTTGGTCAAAAGAAATGAACTAAGCTGATATCTTAACGCGACCAAGTCGCAAAATATTCAGTATATATATACATATATATATATACTTTTCACAATCTTTGAAATCCTCTGACATGTATAATATACACAGAGTTCCAGTTTATAACTGTATAAAAATATCGTTGCAAGGTGATCTCATATATCTAACCTTGTCTCAACGTTTTTCTGAAAATCTTTGTTATGCATAAGATAATCATTTACTAGATATAAGTTTAAAAGATGAAGTTACTGTTACGACCGGCATTTTATGTAATATTATTTGTGGATTGGGTATAATATTAAAGTCAAATGAAAATATATTCAATTATTGTACGCTAGTGTGAGTGAAAATTTCTGCATTATAAATTTGCTTTGTGTAGTATATGATTTTTCAAAGCAAGAGTTTATTTAATTTCTTTATTTTTGATTTATAAGGAATATTCTAAGCTTTGGAAAAATTTTCTTTTAAAAGGTATTTTGTTCACAAATTTTGAAAATGATTTTATAAAGTCTCTAAAAATCCAAGTTATTTTATGATATAAATTTTATAATTTTTGAACTTGTATTTTATTTTATAAAAATAAATCTTTATAAATTTTATTTGTTATAATTAGCAAATTACGTGGTTACCCTTGCATGCAAATACTCTTCCAATTTAACTTAGGGGCAAGGAAGACATTTCCAACCCCACTCACTTTCATTCTACTAACCAAATTACCCCTTTACCCTTGCATGCAAATCTACCTAACTATATTGGAAGGTTACTCTTGTAAAATCTCAAATCCACTCACTTTTGGCCAAATAAAAACCAAACTAACATGATTATTACTCCACATTCACCCCACCATTTCCACACTCCTCCTTTCCTCCCCCCTCCTCTCGGTTTTCCCCCTCCCCTCTCGGCAATTCCCAAAAACCGAGCCCCCATCCCCTTCTTTCTTCATTTCTCACTCAAATAATCATCCTATTATCAAGTAATCCTACTCCCTACATGTTGTTCTTGTATATCTTAAGAGTGTAGAGTAGAAAAACTTATGTGTTGACCTTGCATGGTGGTGTTTTGTTAAAACTCCAAGTGAATATCCTTGATTCTTGTGAATTCAAGGCTTTCACCATGAGTTATAGTAGCAAAGGATTGAGAATGGCTAGACATGAGTATGCTACACTCATGCAATTGTTGTTTTCACCCTAATCCATTCGGCCATGACTTGATAGGAGCCGAATGGATGGTGTTTTGGTTGTCATGTTCCACTTTGTGTGTTTTTGTGATGATAACATGAAAATCTTAGTGAAGTCTTGATAAAACTCCTTGCATGCTAAGTGATCATCTAGGTATATCTTATGCTAGGCTTCCATGTCAATGTTATGATAGAACATATATAGAAAATATGTTGTTTTGGTTTGAAAAACCGGAAGGCATGCATGCATGAGGATTTCTCTTAGAATGTTGTAAGATTTTGATCATTTGAAAGATTTTATTAGTGAGCCTTAATTTCAGTAGGAATAATGTGTTAATATTGATTTATGCTTCTTGTTGCATGGTAATAATTCGTGGTTATCTTTTATAAAAATATATATCTTGTTGTTTCAAAAGCATGAAGATTTGTGATTTGTGAAGTGTAGTCTCTTTTGTTTTGCCATAATTGTACCTTAGGTAAGGATGATCTCACCAAGGTTATTTTGAGAAAAAGGGAGTTAGTTCAGTAGAATACCATGTATAAGTCTTGTTTTAAGTATTTAGTTGTTGTTAGTTGGGTTTGTCAAGTCAAAACCTTGGAAAATGGGAGTTATAGTTTCTGTAGAAAAATCAGTATAGCACCCTGAGGTTTAGAGTGAGTGTTGACCATGTCATTGTTGTGTACTTTGAGGCCCAAGCTACCAGAAGTTAGTATTGGGAGTATATAAAAGGTTTTAGGAGTTGGTTGGAGGTTTGCATGTCATTTGGTTAGGTGCACAAGTAGAATCACAAAATCTGTCCAGCAGGGGACAGTTTTGTTGCAACTTAGAAATAGGGAGATTTGACCATGTCATGGGTAGGCCCTCATTAGGCCCAATTGGGCCTTAGTTAGAGGGAGTGTCAGAGAAGTTTTGCCAACCATAGTTCATAGGATATGAGTTAGAACCATGTGTCACAAGTTAATTCAAATCAGGGTATTTTCTGCCCAGAAAAACAGGGGAACCTTGAACTTTTAGCTTAGGCCCAAGAAGGCCCAAGCCAGGCCCTTGAGCCACATCAAGTTTGTGAGATGCCCTTAGGTCATGAGAGTTTTTTGTAAAAGTTTTGAAGGAAAACTTGTAGTTTAAGAGTGTCTAATGTACTCAAGAAACCATAATTATCATTCTGAAATTTGCACCAGTGAGCACTTTCACTTATCACATAGTTTTAGAACACTTAGAAGTGAGTATTAGGTCGACCACCATAGTTGTAAGATAGTATAAGGTCAGTAGAGAAAAAGGCACAAGTGAGGGTCAATAGGTTTTGGATAATTTAGGAAAGGCACATCGAGTTAGGAAGCCAAAATTTGAAGATCTTGTCTAGTTTAGCGACCAAGTGACTTAAGTTGTGAGTCGAGATCATCCAAGCCTAGTGTTGCATTATGGTGTTATTTGGTATTAATATACGATATATGATTATGTGGCTACATGTGTACAATTGAAATATAAAGGTGGATATAAATTAAGTGCATATAGGCCTAAGTGCCATCCGTGTTTAATTTCGAGTTGTAAATAGGATAAGTTGGTGAGAATATATTATAATGAGGATTATTATTATTTATGTAGGATCTCGAGACGAGGGAAAACTTGCCATAAAAGTCGAGTGAAGCTCCAGTTGTTGCTCCTACCAGTCAGACCAGACCAGCCTATCTCAAGGCAAGTGATTCAACTTGACCTTCGTATTTACTACAAATAGTTCTTATATATTGATGCAATTATCCTGAGTCATTTTGATATATTTAAATCAAGCGTATCTTTTGTTTATCTTTGAGTTACATAGAGATGCCATGAACCCTCGAGTACGTATTGCAAGTAGTTCAAAAGTCTTTCATGATAGTTTAATGCCATGATAAAATGAAGAGTTGATATATTACTTGATGGATCCTCTTGATTAACATGTTGATGTTTCCTAAGTATTAATATCTCATCCTGATACTTGAACCCCTATAGAACCTTACTTTGAATTCTGATAGTCAGATACTTACCAGCTTGATTCCTCATTGATTGATACCCTCTTTCTTATCCTAAAGCTTGACAATTCTGATATATCCTGAGTTAAAGATCATTCTTCATACCTTAACACCCTTAGTATTCATGAAGCTTACCTTCTTGATGATCCAGCACTTGAACCTTGATGAGAAACCATTGCTTTGAGCCCAAATTGGCATTACCCTTCATATTATCCATTAGCCTCACTAAATCCTCTTGTTCAATCTTTGCTATATGAAAACCATTCAATTACTTGAATAGAGAATAGTCTTGTGAATCATGGCTCTGAAGTTAGCACCAATTCCCCGTATTTCGAGTTGATCTATAATACTTTGATAAAGTTGTTTACTGTAAAAAGAGATTTTGTCATATTTCGGCATCAGTTTTTGAAATAAATAAAATATGGGTTTTCAGTCCCAAAGGGGGATAAATGTTTTCTTGAATGGTGGATCTGGACTGAGACGCGAGTCCTTTCCGCACTTATATTAGGCTTAAAAGTTGCCTAGGGATTCCCAATAATGTTTTAGAACCCAGCGAGGTTCGGGATTACTTCGCGGCTGATCACCGGCTGTAATCCGTAGCGTCATAAAATGATTTTGATTAAGAGATGATTTTAAAATTGTTTTGATGCAAGCAAAATGATGCCATCTCACATAGTTTTTTTATCTCTCGTTACCTTTGGTTATGTCTTTCCATTGTCATTCTTAAAAGTATATCTCAATTTATATTTTGTGTCGTACTGTTAGCACTTGTTGAGCATTTGGCTCACTTCTTGCTTTACCCTTATATTACAGCTAGCAGCTATGGTTAGATTCAAGCAGACTGCCCGTAAGACCTGTGATGCTGATGCTTATGTTCGAGCTTAGGTAGAATAAGTAATAATAGTTGTGTGAGGACTCGGTATTTGTAAACAGATGTAATAGTTGGTAGTGTTGGGCTGTTCCAAACCCTAAACTGTAAAATCTTGGATTTTGGTTGTGTATTCTTTATTAAAAAGATGTAATAGCTATATTTATTTTGCTGTTTAAGTTGGGGGTGTGACAGGTTTTGGTATCAGAGCTACGGTTTAGAGTCCCTGGACAGCCCAAATAGGTTATAAGATTTGTGTGTAGGTTATAGATATTATGTGAGAGAGTAGGTTAAGTAAATTATTATTAATACTCCTCTTATTGGTTATCAGCAAAGGGCGCATTCCTTGTCATCCTCTGGGTCGGACGACACTATTGCTTTCTCCGTATAGGCTGAGTTGAGGCGCGAGTTCGACATGCTTCAGGGCAAGTACGACCGACTGATAGACCGACTGAAGAACGTGTATCCGGACAGCCGAAACTACGAAAGGAAGCCCAAGGAGCAGATGACTGCGAGACTTGAGACCTTGGTTCAGTACGTCAACACTAAGCTTGAGGAGATGCCAGCGCACCGGGACCGTACCAGCCAGTATGTCATTCAGATGGTGGCGGATGAGCTCCAGAGCATTGTGAAGATGCTTCGAGAGGAAAAGACTACCAAGCCCCGTTCAGATGGAGTGGAGCCTTAGTTCTTTCCATTTACCCTTCATGTTATTGTACTATCAGACTCTATGGAATCCCCAGTTGTCTCCGTTTTTCCTTTAAATAAGCCTGTTATTCCTAGAATCAGACTATGTCCCAATCCTATATACTGTGACCTTTAAAATTTCAATGTGCTGTTGTTCCATTTGCTCTCAACTGTTATTTTATGTTTTTATTATCATATCTGCTTAATTTGGAAACTTGACCCCATATGAAAATGAGAATGCCATGCGATACCCTCGAATCATTTTATCATTCATATCTGTTTTGACACAACTCTTATTTCAGGATCATGCCTCCCAAAAAGAAGAACCCAACAACCACCTTCACCACAGACCCAAATATTCTTCGACTACTGGAAACCTTGCAACAGCAAACCAATGCTATAGCTCAACAACAACTAACTCTTCAACAACGAATTGAAAACCAAGATAACCGTGAGCCACACCAACCACCTGAACCACCAGTACCACCTAGACAAATTGTCACTTTCAAAGCTTTTCAGAATGTGAATCCACCTGTATTCCATGATACCACTGATCCAGTGATAGCAAACACATGGATCAAGGAGATGGAAAGGGCTTTTGAGTTGGTGCAGTTAGGAGACGATCAGAAGACGCCGTATGTTACTTACTTCTTGAAGGGAGAAGTCATCTATTGGTGGGAATCAGTAAAGGCTATGGAAGTCACTCAGCAGGTTTCTTGGGAGAGATTTAAAAAGTTATTTCTGGACAAGTATTACCCAAAGTACATGCAGAATCAGATGGAGCTAAAATTTCTGGAGTTGAAGCAAGGTAATATGACTGTATTGGAGTATGAGAAGAAGTTCACTGAGTTGTCAAGGTTTGTGACAAAGTATACCAGCACTGAGGAGGAAAAAGCAAAGAAATTTCAGCAAGGATTGGAGCCTTGGATCAGAGATAGGGTGGCTATGTTTGAGCTTGAAACTTATGCGGGAGTAGTACAGAAAGCTGCTCTGATTGAGAATAATGGGATGCAGTCAAGGAAAGAGAGGGATAACAAGAAGAGGAAGGTTCCATTTTATGGAGAAAATTCTGAAGCTGGAAGTTCGCAAGATCGGAATGTAAAGAGGATTGGTTTTCAGAAGGGCGGAAATTTTCAAAAGAAGGGAAATTTGGGCAAAAGGCAAGAATCAAAAGGAAACAACCAGGCAAGCCAAGGGCAAGTTGGAGAAAACAGGTTCCAGAGACCGGAATGCAAGCACTGTGGAAGAAGGCACCCCGTAGTATGCAATAAGCTGAGTATGACCTGTTATAGGTGCAATCAGAAGGGACATTTGGAAAATGAGTGCAAGATGCCGAAGCCAGGAGTTACGTGTTACGAATGTGGGAAGATTGGACACATGGCTAGGGAGTGTAAGGCAACAGGACCAGTCAAAGCTCTGATGAACGTGGCAAGTACCAGTGCAAGCGTGCAAGCTGAGGTATTGGAATTACCTCCACCACCCGCACCAATCCCGCAAGCAACAGCAAGGACATTTGATCTAAAGATGAAAGATGCTGTTCAGAATTCTGAGGTGATAGTAGGTACACTTTTACTCAATAATGTCAAAGATAAAGTATTGATTGATTCGGGAGCAACAAGATCTTTCATATCAGAATCTTTTGTTGATAAGCTCCAATGTGATAAAATGGTTATGAGTGAGGTAGTAAATGTGGTAATTGCGAACCAAGAGAAGATTCCTGTGAATCAATTTTGTCCAAGGTGTGAGATCGATATTTCGGGATATAAGTTTTCAGCCGACTTGATACTCTTCAAGTTGGGAGAGTTTGACATAATTTTAGGAATGGATTGGTTAGGAGAGAATAGCGCTCAGATTAATTGTAAGACCAAGAGAGTGTATTTAAAGACGAAGAGTGGAGAGAAGGTAGTATTTAAGGGGCAGAGGCAAGAGCAACTATTTCTTACAATCGTTCAGGCTAAGAAGTTGCTTAGAAAAGGTTGTGAGTCGTTCCTAGCATATGTAGTGGATTCAGAGAGAGGCAGCCTCAGCATGGAAGATATTCCTGTAGTTAGTGAGTTCCCCGATGTGTTTCCCGACGAACTACCAGGCTTACCACCAGATCGACAAATTGAGTTTGAGATCAACCTTGCTCCAGGCACGGAACCAGTTTTAAAGGCCCCATATAGGATGGCACCAGCAGAAATGAAAGAGTTGGCGAGCCAGCTACAAGAATTATTCGATAAAGGAGTGATACGACCAAGTACGTCGCCATGGGGAGCACCTGTTCTGTTTGTAAAGAAGAAAGATGGGAGTATGCGTCTATGCATAGATTACCGGGAGCTGAACAAGGTGACGATCAAGAACCGTTACCCGCTACCAAGGATAGATGACCTTTTTGATCAGTTGAAGGGAGCAAAATGCTTTTCGAAGATTGATTTGAGATCGGGATACCATCAATTAAAGATCAAAGAAGAAGATATTCCTAAGACCGCATTCAGGACCAGATATGGGCATTATGAGTTCCTAGTAATGCCGTTTGGATTGACCAACGCTCTGGCCGCATTTATGGATCTGATGAATCGGGTATTTAAGAAGTATTTGGACAAATTTGTCGTGGTATTCATTGATGACATCCTTATTTATTCTAAGTCGGAAGAAGAACATAAGCAGCACATCTGGATAGCATTGGAGATACTCCGACAAGAGAAGTTGTATGCCAAGTTCACCAAATGTGAGTTTTGGTTAAAGGAAGTTCAATTTTTGGGGCATGTTATTGGAAATGAGGGAGTTAAAGTGGATCCAGCAAAGATTGAGGCAGTTATGAGTTGGGAGAGGCCAAAGACTCCTACGAAAGTGCGAAGTTTTCTAGGATTGGCCGGATACTATAGAAGATTCGTCAAGGATTTCTCGATGATCGCCACGCCATTGACCAAGTTAACCAGAAAGAATCAAAAGTTTGAATGGAGTGCAGAATGTGGAGATAGATTTCAAGAATTAAAGCAGAAGTTGGTAACAGCTCTGGTGTTGGTACTTCCAGATGATCAAGGGAATTTTATAATATTCAGCGACGCTTCACATAAGGGTTTGGGTTGTGTGTTGATGCAACACAGTAAAGTGATCGCATATGCGTCAAGACAATTGAAGCCACATGAGTTAAAGTACCCGACGCATGACTTGGAACTAGCCGCCATAGTGTTCGCACTCAAGATCTGGAAACATTACCTCTATGGAGAGAAGTGTGAAATCTACACGGATCACAAGAATTTAAAGTACATTTTTACTCAGAAAGAGCTCAATATGAGGCAGAGGAGATGGCTGAAACTGATCAAGGACTATGACTGCTCGATAAATTACCATCCTGGAAAGGCGAACGTAGTGGCCGATGCTTTGAGTAGGAAGGAGAGATTGAATATGATGATAACATCAAAAGAGTTAATTGGAGAAATTGAAAAAAATTGGAATTGGAACTTTGTGCTTATGGAAAAGTTGAGGAAGTTTGTCGTGCGATGACCTTTCAGCCAACACTAGTGGAAAAGATAAAGAAGTGTCAAGAGGAAGTAATGGAAAAAGAGAAGAAACAGTTATCTGGAGAGGAGATTAATACTCAAAGGGATGAGTAAGGGATACTAAGGTTTTCATCCAGAATATGGATTCCCCATGTACCTGAATTAAAGAATGAGATCCTCCATGAAGCCCACAATTCGAAATTTTCAATCCATCCGGGAAGCACCAAGATGTATCGAGACTTAAAGAAGAACTTTTGGTGGCCAAATATGAAGCGAGACGTGGCAGAATGGGTTGCAAAGTGCTATACTTGTCAGAAAGTAAAGGCAGAACATCAACGACCAAGCGGATTAATTCAGCCCCTGAAGATTCCAGAATGGAAATGGGAAAATATCGCTATGGACTTTATAGTAGGACTACCGCGAATGAAATCCGGACATGACGCAATATGGGTTATAGTTGATCGTCTTACGAAGTCGGCGCATTTCCTTCCAATAAACGAGAAGTCGTCATTGGACAAGTTGGTTCATTTGTATGTGCGCGAAATCGTACTAAGGCATGGAGTACCCGTATCAATAGTTTCAGACAGAGATCCCCGATTTAACTCGAGATTCTGGAAGCAATTTCAGGAATGTCTTGGCACAAAGTTGAATATGAGCACAGCGTACCACCCGCAGACTGATGGCCAAAGTGAAAGGACAATTCAAACAATTGAAGATATGTTGCGCAGTTGTGCAATCGATTTTGCAGGAAGTTGGGACGACCATTTGCCATTGATTGAATTCTCTTACAACAACAGCTATCATTCCAGTATCGGCATGCCACCATACGAAGCTTTGTACGGGCGAAAATGTAGATCACCAACAAGTTGGGATGAAGTAGGAGAAGGAAGAATTCTCGGCTCGGATTTGGTACAACAGTTGCATGACTCGGTCAAGTTAATTCAGAAAAGGTTGCTTGCTGCTCAAGATAGACAGAGGAAGTATGCGGATCCAGCACGTAAGGACGTTCAATTCCAAATTGGCGAAGCTGTGTTGCTGAAGGTGTCACCTAGAAAAGGGTTGATGAGATTTGGCAAGAAAGGAAAGTTAGCACCTAGATACATAGGTCCTTTTGAGATTTTGAGTCAAGTGGGAAAGGTGGCCTACGAGTTGGCCTTACCACCTCAGTATCGGCATGTACATAATGTGTTCCATGTGTCGTTACTTAAGAAGTACAATCCTGACGCTAGCCATGTGATAGAATATGAACCTGTAGAAATTCAGGCAGACCTGTCATTTGTGGAGCAACCGGTTAAAATACTCGACTGGCAAGTAAAGAGTCTTAGAAATAAGTCAATAAAGTTAGTAAAAGTGCTTTGGAGGAACCCTAAGGTCGAAGAGTCGACTTGGGAGTTAGAGTCTGATATGCGTTCCCGGCATCCTCATCTTTTCTCTTAGATTCTGGGGACAGAATCCCTTAAGGGGGAGAGGATGTTACGACCGGCATTTTATGTAATATTATTTGTGGATTGGGTATAATATTAAAGTCAAATGAAAATATATTCAATGATTGTACGCTAGTGTGAGTGAAAATTTCTGCATTATAAATTTGCTTTGTGTAGTATATGATTTTTCAAAGCAAGAGTTTATTTAATTTCTTTATTTTTGATTTATAAGGAATATTCTAAGCTTTGGAAAATTTTTCTTTTAAAAGGTATTTTGTTCACAAATTTTGAAAATGATTTTATAAAGTCTCTAAAAATCCAAGTTATTTTATGATATAAATTTTATAATTTTTGAACTTGTATTTTATTTTATAAAAAAAATCTTTATAAATTTTATTTGTTATAATTAGCAAATTACGTGGTTACCCTTGCATGCAAATACTCTTCCAATTCAACTTAGGGGCAAGGAAGACATTTCCAACCCCACTCACTTTCATTCTACTAACCAAATTACCCCTTTACCCTTGCATGCAAATCTACCTAACTATATTGGAAGGTTACTCTTGTAAAATCTCAAATCCACTCACTTTTGGCCAAATAAAAACCAAACTAACATGATTATTACTCCACATTCACCCCACCATTTCCACACTCCTCCTTTCCTCCCCCCTCCTCTCGGTTTTCCCCCTCCCCTCTCGGCAATTCCCAAAAACCGAGCCCCCATCCCCTTCTTTCTTCATTTCTCACTCAAATAATCATCCTATTATCAAGTAATCCTACTCCCTACATGTTGTTCTTGTATATCTTAAGAGTGTAGAGTAGAAAAACTTATGTGTTGACCTTGCATGGTGGTGTTTTGTTAAAACTCCAAGTGAATATCCTTGATTCTTGTGAATTCAAGGCTTTCACCATGAGTTATAGTAGCAAAGGGTTGAGAATGGCTAGACATGAGTACGCTACACTCATGCAATTGTTGTTTTCACCCTAATCCATTCGGCCATGACTTGATAGGAGCCGAATGGATGGTGTTTTGGTTGTCATGTTCCACTTTGTGTGTTTTTGTGATGATAACATGAAAATCTTAGTGAAGTCTTGATAAAACTCCTTGCATGCTAAGTGATCATCTAGGTATATCTTATGCTAGGCTTGCATGTCAATGTTATGATAGAACATATGTAGAAAATATGTTGTTTTGGTTTGAAAAACCCGAAGGCATGCATGCATGAGGATTTCTCTTAGAATGTTGTAAGATTTTGATCATTTGGAAAGATTTTATTAGTGAGCCTTAATTTCAGTAGGAATAATGTGTTAATATTGATTTATGCTTCTTGTTGCATGGTAATAATTCGTGGTTATCTTTTATAAAAATATATATCTTGTTGTTTCAAAAGCATGAAGATTTGTGATTTGTGAAGTGTAGTCTCTTTTGTTTTGCCATAATTGTACCTTAGGTAAGGATGATCTCACCAAGGTTATTTTGAGAAAAAGGGAGTTAGTTCAGTAGAATACCATGTATAAGTCTTGGTTTAAGTATTTAGTTGTTGTTAGTTGGGTTTGTCAAGTCAAAACCTTGGAAAATGAGAGTTATAGTTTCTGCAGAAAAATCAGTATAGCACCCTGAGGTTTAGAGTGAGTGTTGACCATGTCATTGGTGTGCACTTTGAGGCCCAAGCTACCAGAAGTTAGTATTGGGAGTATATAAAAGGTTTTAGGAGTTGGTTGGAGGTTTGCATATCATTTGGTTAGGTGCACAAGTAGAATCACAAAATCTGTCCAGCAGGGGACAGTTTTGTTGCAACTTAGAAATAGGGAGATTTGACCATGTCATGGGTAGGCTCTCATTAGGCCCAATTGGGCCTTAGTTAGAGGGAGTGTCAGAGAAGTTTTTCCAACCATAGTTCATAGGATATGAGTTAGAACCATGTGTCACAAGTTAATTCAAGTCAGGGCATTTTCTGCCCAGAAAAATAGGGGAACCTTGGACTTTTAGCTTAGGCCCAAGAAGGCCCAAGCCAGGCCCTTGAGCCACATCAAGTTTGTGAGATGCCCTTAGGTCAGGAGAGTTTTGTGTAAAAGTTTTGAAGGAAAACTTGTAGTTTAAGAGTGTCTAATGTACTCAAGAAACCATAGTTATCATTCTGAAATTTGCACCAGTGAGCACTTTCACTTATCACATAGTTTTAGAACACTTAGAAGTGAGTATTAGGTCGACCACCATAGTTGTAAGATAGTATAAGGTCAGTAGAGCAAAAGGCACAAGTGAGGGTCAATAGGTTTTGGATAATTTAGGAAAGGCACATCGAGTTAGGAAGCCAAAATTTGAAGATCTTGTCTAGTTTAGCGACCAAGTGACTTAAGTTGTGAGTCGAGATCATCCAAGCCTAGTGTTGCATTATGGTGTTATTTGGTATTAATATACGATATGTGATTATGTGGCTACATGTGTACAATTGAAATATAAAGGTGGATATAAATTAAGTGCATATAGGCCTAAGTGCCATCCGTGTTTAATTTCGAGTTGTAAATAGGATAAGTTGGTGAGAATATATTATGATGAGGATTATTATTATTTATGTAGGATCTCGAGACGAGGGAAAACTTGCCATAAAAGTCGAGTGAAGCTCCAGTTGTTGCTCCTACCAGTCAGACCAGACCAGCCTATCTCAAGGCAAGTGATTCAACTTGACCTTCGTATTTACTACAAATAGTTCTTATATATTGATGCAATTATCCTGAGTCATTTTGATATATTTAAATCAAGCGTATCTTTTGTTTATCTTTGAGTTACATAGAGATGCCATGAACCCTCGAGTACGTATTGCAAGTAGTTCAAAAGTCTTTCATGATAGTTTAATGCCATGATAAAATGAAGAGTTGATATATTACTTGATGGATCCTCTTGATTAACATGTTGATGTTTCCTAAGTATTACTATCTCATCCTGATACTTGAACCCCTATAGAACCTTACTTTGAATTCTGATAGTCAGATACTTACCAGCTTGATTCCTCATTGATTGATACCCTCTTTCTTATCCTAAAGCTTGACAATTCTGATATGTCCTGAGTTAAAGATCATTCTTCATACCTTAACACCCTTAGTATTCATGAAGCTTACCTTCTTGATAATCCAGCACTTGAACCTTGATGAGAAACCATTGCTTTGAGCCCAAATTGGCATTACCCTTCATATTATCCATTAGCCTCACTAAATCCTCTTGTTCAATCTTTGCTATATGAAAACCATTCAATTACTTGAATAGAGAATAGTCTTGTGAATCATGGCTCTGAAGTTAGCACCAATTCCCCGTATTTTGAGTTGATCTATAATCCTTTGATAAAGTTATTTACTGTAAAAAGAGATTTTGTCATATTTCGGCATCAGTTTTTGAAATAAATAAAATATGGGTTTTCAGTCCCAAAGGGGGATAAATTTTTTCTTGAATGGTGGATCTGGACTGAGATGCGAGTCCTTTCCGCACTTATATTAGGCTTAAAAGTTGCCTAGGGATTCCCAATAATGTTTTAGAACCCAGCGAGGTTCGGGATTACTTCGCGGCTGATCACCGGCTGTAATCCGTAGCGTCATAAAATGATTTTGATTAAGACATGATTTTAAAATTGTTTTGATGCAAGCAAAATGATGCCATCTCACTTAGCAAAAAAAAAATGATGCCATCTCACATAGTTTTTTTTATCTCTCGTTACCTTTGGTTATGTCTTTCCATTGTCATTCTTAAAAGTATATCTCAATTTATGTTTTGTGTCGTACTGTTAGCACTTGTTGAGCATTTGGCTCACTTCTTGCTTTACCCTTATATTACAGCTAGCAGCTATGGTTAGATTCAAGCAGACTGCCCGTAAGACCTGTGATGCTGATGCTTATGTTCGAGCTCAGGTAGAATAAGTAATAATAGTTGTGTGAGGACTCGGTATTTGTAAACAGATTTAATAGTTGGTAGTGTTGGGCTGTTCCAAACCCTAAACTGTAAGATCTTGGATTTTGGTTGTGTATTCTTCATTAAAAAGATGTAATAGCTATATTTATTTTGTTGTTTAAGTTGGGGGTGTGACAGTTACAAGATACTCCAATATACTTATATCTTTTCCAAATACTACTTGAACTACCACCGTTCAAGTTATAATGAGCTTTCAACAGTTCATCACATAGATGAGACTACAAGACAAGATTTGAATAGATTAAATCTTTGAATATCATTATAAATAATGAAGTTACGAGATACTTCATCAAGTCTCGATATATATATACACCGATATATATACATACGTTTCCTGAAAACCTCTGTCATGTAAAGTATGAACAGAATTGCAATATCCAATAAATTTGGAAAGGAAAGAATTTTGGCATAAACCTGATATCTTGCTGATCAGGCAAAGATACCAATAAGTAACCTTTTCTACTAGTAGATGGACGAATTCCCCACTGGTCATCACTCTGGTCGCAATAGGACCTTATGCTGGACTGCCACTCAGCCACTTACGCATTTGATGGACTCCCACTGAGCCACTTACACTATCATGGACGCCCACTGAGCCCATGTTGCTTATGCCGACTCGATAGATGGACTTACTTCCCGAACGTTGGGTAAGTAATCAATTCATTTACCAAAACAACAACCTCGTTGCGAATATAAAATACACCACAGAGCCGGATCCCTCAGGTTTTGAGCGAGTATTTAAATCCCCTTTAAAAGGAAGATCTTAAATATAAAGATGAGTTTTGGGATCCGCTCTAACTTTTAAAAATCATTTTGAAGACTCGAAAACACTTTAAAGAGTGTTTGGAGTAATGCTGATTTAATGAAGTAAATCAGTCCCAATATATTTAGAAAATATTTGAATATTATTATTTAAATAATATTCCCATAAAGATTAATCTTTATACAAATAATTGAAGTAGAAGTTGTAAGACTTATACTTGAAATGAGTATTAAATAACCAAAGATATACTTATACGAAAGTACTATCTTTATTTGAATAATCAAAAATAAGTTTGATTATGAACACCTTATTCTTTAATAAAATAAAGAATATAACTCAGCAATAATCGGAGTCATAGATCCTCAAATGAATATTCAAATAATATTCATTAAATAATATAAACTGAGTCATAAGCCCTCGAATGAATATTCAAATAATATTCAATTAATAAAATAAACTGAGTCATAAGCCCTCGAATAAATATTCAAATAATATTCAATTAATAAAATAAAAGGAGCCATAAGTCCTCGGATGAATATTCAAGTAATATTCATTAAATAATATAAAGTTATCGAATAAATCTTATTCGATTAATAGTTTTAAAAACCATTCATATATATATATATATTATACTCGGGAGCCTCGCCTCCCGGTTTTAGAAAATGTTTCACCTTTTTGATCCCCTATACTAAGGGTATACGCAAATACCGCTTATCTCTAGCATAGGTATTATGCAACTAATAAGCATTTGAACCAACAGATATATAAATCAAGAATACGAAACAGGCATGCATATATACCATATCACATGCTACAATATATCGCAAGAATTTGCTAATAACAAATATGCATTTATCACAAGATCATGCATATACACATATACATCACAACAACAGTATAACGGGTAGAAAACTTGCCTGAGTGCTCCCGGATAGACTTAAGCTTAGAGTGGGTCCGATAACCTATGAACAAAAATATAAGTCGGAATTAAACCCCGGTCGCTTAAGAAACTAGACTTTAACCATTTAGAGTCCTAACGTTCACTTTCGCGCTTAATGATTCACTTAAGTCGCTCGAGTACTCTCGGCTCCACCATTTTTAATAAATTAACCATTAAGGGTTTTAAGGCGATTCTTTCGCGAGTACCTTACCAACTGCCTAATCCCCTTAACATAATTGTTTCATACCCTAATTAGTCCTTTAAGGTCTTTAACCAAGGTTTCAAAGTAAGGCGAGGGGTAATGGTTTGGTCGCGAAACGCCGTTACTTAAAACGGTCGTTTCTCCTAAACCGTACATCGGAATCAAACGAACTACATATCAAAACAAAGCTCATAAAATGAACTATCTAAACATGGCAATGGTAAAAACCTAGCAGGGAGTTCTCGGGTCCTAATGTTATGAACCAAAGCAGTCTAAAGTAAATCGGACATTACGAAGGCTATGTTTACGCGATTTCCCAATTTTATACCATCCCAATTCAACCACCAATCAATCCCAATCCATTCATACAACCAAAATCCATCCTCACTACATCATAACAGCCCCAATCAACTCAATATTAACAATTTATACTTATTCTTAAACTTGAATTTAAACTATACTTAAGTCCTTTAACCAAACCATAAGATTTCAACAATCAATTCACTACCATTCCAACCCAAACTCTAAACGAACAAGCATCAAGCTACTCTTTACCATAACTATCAAAATCATCCTAATATACAAAGTAAAGCTAGGGTTTGGAGATGTTATACCTTCCTTGAAGTGGTTGGAGTAGCTAGGAAGCCTTAAGAAACCTTGAGATGTCTTAGAGATGCTTGGATCTTAAAGGAGAAACAAGAAAAATCAAGTTAAAAACCTTGAAATCACTATTCATTATCTTCTTCATTGATTTCTTGGAGAAGATTGAGAATGAATTGGAGGCTTAAACTTATAGGATAGCCATATCTATGCATAAGGAGTACTAGATAATTAACTTACCAATTTAGGAAGCTTGGAACTTGAATTTTGAAAATTTTGCTTCTTGAAATGGAGAAATGCCGAGAGCAAGGTTGAAGAATGAAATGATTTTGTGTTTTTTGATTTGTTTAGCTTAGCTTGGTTGGTTTTTGTTTTGTTTTTGGTTAATTACCTTTCTAGCCTTGAACTTTGTGTGGTTTTAAATCAACCACATCTCCTTCCCCTTATGTCATGCGTATGATGTCATCATCCCTTACTTGCCCCCTTCTTATTGGTTGGATGACCTCATCATCCCTAAGCTCCTTGATTAACTTCCTAATTGTTTGCCTAATGACCGCTGATCTGTTATACGGTTCGCTTAACTTTCGTTTTCGTTTATCGTTTGAGGGACCATACCCGGGATCTTATTACTTAGGTTTCTTTAACCTTTCTCAATACATTATATTCCTTTCATGATCCTCTCTTATAATCCTTTTATTTAAATCCTTTTTATCCTGTTACCTTATACTCAATTCTTTCCGTATCTAGTGGATTTCCGGAAAAAATCAAAGTGTTCGGAATTGGATTCTGACAATCTTTACATACACTTATATACCATATAGAGTACTAATAAAATCTCAGAATATCCATAACAGAACCCCTACATAGTGTGGCATGAAAAGTTTTCTTATTCAGCATAATCTAGTAAAACACTATTCATAAGGGTTTCAAAAATTCCAAAAATTGGGGTTATTACAGTTTGTGGATGGTAAGCCGTACTCATATTCAATCTCGTTCCCAAACATTCTTGAAAACTCTTTCAAAATCTCGAATTAAACCTCGGATTTTGATCGGATACGATAGACATAGGAACTCCATGACGAACTATGATTTCCTTCAGGTACATAAGGACTAACTTGTCTAGTGAAAATCTTTTATTTATAGGCAGAAAATGAGCTGACTTGGTAAGTTCTTCCACTATAACCCAAATGGCATCATGATTGGCTTTCGTCCTTGGTAATCCGACTATGAAATCCATGGAAATATGTTCCCACTGAAGGGTTTTTAGCACATAAATGCAGCGAAAACGTAAATTTAAATCTTAAAAAACCGAAACCCTCCGCAGGATCCATGCGAAAAATAATATTTAATTCGTAGTTCAGTATGTTTACCTTAAGAAGCTTTATGTTAATGAAAAGATGAAGGTCTTTAATGGCGATCCAAAAATGATGAACGGAGATCCTTAGCAGCTGCTCCTCAAGTGTGAAGCACTCCACCGGTATCCACCAAGAAAACTATGTAATGAAGGAGGAGGAGATGGAGAGAATTAAGATTTTATAAATATTTTTGGTTGAGGCAAAAATAGGGTTTATAATAGTATATTTATAGGCAAAATTTTTAGCTGAAAATTTTCCCATAAAATATTATTATTATTAACCCTTTATTATTCTCACTAATAATGAAAACACCTTTTAATTATTAATCCTTTTTCTAAACTCTTTAGAAATAATTCTCTCACTTGATTTAATTTCCAAAAATTAAATTCTTAATTAATAATATTAAGAACCTTTTCTTAATTAATTTATAATCAATTAAATCTTATTTAATCAATTATTAAATTTTCCAATTAATTATTTTATTTTATAAATAAATAATTATCAGCCATTATTAATTAATTCCTCCATCATTAAATCATTCTCTTTTATGGTGTGACCCTGTAGGTTCAATATTAAGTCGGTAGTAGAAATAAATAATAATAAAACTATTTTATCATTATTTATATAAATTCTCTAATTCATTAAATATGATTAATTAATTAATCATATTTATTCTACATCGTGAGGGATACTTCTCAGCATATCGCGACTATCCGGATAATACGAATTCACTGCTTAGAATACCAAGAACCTATTCAGTGAGTAGTTACCGTACAATCAATTCCTTCTACCCTGCAATGTCACGATTAAATACAAGGCATGGAACTTGTGTCAAGCCTATCTTATTTAATCACTTGCTTTCCCATTCACTATGCTTAGTTCTATTTAATGTAAATTAGAAACTCCTTTCTAATTTCATTCACTCTGGCCAGAGATTCCTGAACTAGCATAAGTGGATCAACATTGAACATTCTCTTCCTTCACTGGAAGGGGTAGATCCTTTATTGATCATACACTATCTTCGTGTACAAATTCCTATACCGAGTAGAGCCCTTATAATTGTCCCTTGAGACTAAGAACTAAACCAAAGCATAGTTCAGTGTACACAAGATGACTATGATGACCTCAAGTCTAAGGATACTTGTACAACTATCACTATGTGAACAACTGCTGACACGTGAGTGAACTTCATCAGTTGTTCAGCTGTGTGAGTCATGTTCAGTGAACTTATTCTATAATAAGCACCTACATACTAGCTATAGTGCCACCACACAAATGTCTATGATAACAGCCATCCTTCATAATGAAGCAAGCATAGTATATACCGATCTTTGCGGATTATTAATTACCAGTTAGTAATCCTACGACCAGGAACTATTTAAGTTTAGAGTTATCATCTTTTAGGTCTCATTATTATGATCTCATCACAATCCATAAAAAGCTTTACTCTAAACCGTGGTATATCTTATTTAAACATTTAAATAGATAGAGCCCGCAATAAAAACAAAACAAGCCTTTTATTAATATCAATGAAATCAAAACAGATTACATAAAAGTTATTTCTAAATCCTCATACATGATTGGACTTAGGACATATCTCTTTCACCCACTTCCATTCTGGAATCTCTAATGGATATAACAATCCACTTGGTCTCTGATGCTCTGCTTTAACTCTTTGACATGTATAACATCTGCTAACCCATTCTGCAATCTCCCTCTTCATATCTGACCACCAATAATTTTCCTTTAAATCTCTGTACATCTAGGTACTCCCGGGATGGATTGAATACCTTGAATTATGAGCTTCCTGTAAAATTTAATACTTCAACTCCATTACTGGTGGAATCCAAATTCTAGAAGAAAATCTAAGAATACCTTGATCGTCAATTTGCGTGCACAACTCCTCACCTACTAAACCATTAATGTCCTGATCCATTACCTCCTCTTGACACTTCCTTATCTTTTCTAACAACTCCGGCTCGAAAGTCATACTATACACTTTCGCTTCATCAGGCTTGCAAACTCTGATTTCCAATTCCAGATTCTGAAATTCCTTGTATATCTCTTCGGGTACTGATAACACATTCAACTTTTCTTTCTGACTTAATGCGTCCGCCACAACATTTGCTTTACCGAGATGATAGTTAATCGTGTAGTCATAATCCTTAATCAACTCTAACCATCTTCTCTGTCTAATATCAATCTCCTTTTGTGTGAATATGTACTTCAAGCTTTTGTGATCCATATAAATCTCGCATTTTTCTCCATATAGATAATGTCTTCAAATCTTCAAAGCGAATACTATAGCTGCTAGCTCCAAATCATGAGTAGGATATTTTTTTCGTGTGGTTTCAATTGCCTTGACGCATATGCAATAACCTTATCGTGCTGCATCAGAATGCATCCGAGTTCTTTATGAGAAGCATCGCTATAGATTACGAAATTCCCTTGATCGTCTGGAAGTGACAAAACAGGTGCCGTGATTAATTTTTGCTTCAATTCCTGAAAACTTTCTTCACATTTGTCATTCCATATAAACTTTTCATTCTTCCATGTAAGCTTTGTCAATGGTGTTGCAATTCTTGAGAAATTTTGAACAAATCGGCGATAATATCCCGCTAATCCCAAGAAACTTCTTACCTCTGTCGGTGATCTTGGTCTTTCCCAATTTGTAATTGCTTCAAACTTCGTTGGGTCCACTTTGATCCCTTCATTACTGACTATGTGTCCTAAGAACTGAACTTCATGTAGACAAAACTCACACTTTGAGAATTTAGCATATAACTTTTTCTTCCTCAAAATCTCCAAAGCTGTCCTCAAATGTTCTGCATGATCCTTTTCTATCTTTGAATAAATCAAAATATCATCTATAAACACAATAACAAACTTGTCCAAGTATTCCTTAAAAATTCTGTTCATCAGGTCCATGAATTCCGCAGGGGCATTGGTTAATCCAAAAGACATCACTAAAAATTCATAATGTCCATACCTTGTTCTGAAAGCTGTCTTTGGTATACCTTCTGGATTAATCTTTAGTTGGTGATATCCTGATCTCAAATCGATCTTGGAGAAGTACTTGGCTCCTATCAACCGATCAAACAAATCATCAATCCTAGGCAACAGATACTTGTTCTTGATAGTAAGCTTGTTCAGTTCCCGATAATCGATGCACGGTCTCATGCTTCCATCCTTCTTCTTGAGAAATAGTACCGGTGCACCCCACGAGGATACACTGGGTCTGATTACTCCTTTCTCTAACAATTTTTGCAATTGCTTTGCTAGTTCCCTCATCTCAACGGACGCCATTCTATACGGGGCCTTGGATACTGGTTCCGTTCCAGGTGCTAAATCGATCGCAAACTCAATTTCTCTCTCTGGAGGAAGTCCTGGTAACTCATCGGGAAACACATCTGGAAATTCATTGACTACCGGAATATCTTCGAGTTTTGCTGGCTCCTGACTTCTATCAATTACATATGCAACAAAATGCTTGCATCCTTGTCGTAGTAACTTTTTAGCTTGAATCATCGTTAAGAACTTCTTTGCTTGTTTCTGGCCCTTAAACGTTATTATCCTCTGGTCTGGCGTCTTCACCATTACCTTCTTATTTCGACAATCTATCTGGGCATCGTGCTTAGATAACCAATCCATTCCCAAGATAACGTCAAGCTCTCCTAGCTGAAATGGTATCAAATCCACATAAAACTTATTACCAGAAATCTCAATTTCACAATTCCCACAAACTTGATTAACAGATACACGTTATTGATTTTCTAATTCCACAGTCATTATTTCATTTAAATACTCAACCGGATAATTTAACTTACTAACAAAATCTTGAGAAATAAACGATCGAGTTGCTCCCGAATCTATTAACACTTTAGCACATAAAGAATTCACATTAAGTGTACCTGCCACGACATCAGTATCCTGGATAGCGTCCTTCACATACATATCAAAAACTCTAGCCCTTGGAGTCTCATTCACTACTGGAGTAGATCCCATAATTCTCAATGCATTACTGACTGGGGCTGGTGTCATGCAATCCCTGGCTATACGTTCGGGCTTTCCACATTTAAAACATGTAAATCCAATAGTTGGAACCTTAATTGTTGGATTCCGGATAGGCTGATCTTTGTTCACTGGCTCTCTTGCTGGCTGATGGCGGCACTCCCTCGAATAGTGCCCTTTCTGATTACACTTGAAACAAACCACGTTCAACTTATTACAAACTCCTCCGTGCTTCTTCCCACATACCTGACAATCTGGAAAAGTTAGCCTCAACTGATTCGGCTGATTTACATTGACTGGACGGTTGCCTTGACCTCCGTCGCCTACATTTTGCTTCTTGAAATTAAAATTTCTCCCTGGCTGAAACTTGCCCTTCTTAAAATTTGGAAACTTCCCTGGTTGTGACTGTCCTTTATTCCCTTTAAACTTCCTCTTCTTACTTTCCTTTTCTTTCTGTGACATCTCGCTCTCTGTTTCTGCAATCATAGCTTTCTGTACAACTCCCGCATAAGTATCCAATTTAAAGATGGCTACCTTTCCTCTGATCCATGGCTTCAGACCTTGCTGGAATCTCTTGGCCTTCTTTCTGTCAGTATCCACATATGATGGCATATACCTTGACAACTCTTCAAACTTACTCTCATAATCAGCTACCAGCATATTTCCTTACTTTAGCTCTAAAAACTTCAGCTCCATCTGATCCTGAACAAACTGGGG
Organism: Apium graveolens; assembly: GCF_009905375.1. Classification (NCBI taxonomy): domain Eukaryota; kingdom Viridiplantae; phylum Streptophyta; class Magnoliopsida; order Apiales; family Apiaceae; genus Apium; species Apium graveolens. The sequence goes on from NC_133648.1 coordinate 93,220,017, forward strand.
AAAATATTTTTGTTAGTCCCTTAACAATATAGCAAGAATTACAGAAGGGGGTTGACTGGAATTCTTGAACCTTTTTATCTTAATAAAAATGTTCAACTCGAATATAGATATAATGTTTTGATTAGCACAATGCGGAATAGAAACTTAATTGAATCAAAACATAAGTAATTAAAAACAAGAATCTTTAAAAACTTTCTGGTGGATTTAAACAATTCCACCAGAGATATATATAATATATCGAGAGGACTCTATGTGCAGGAATGCTCACAGCTGCTTACAAAATGGAACTACTGAGAATACAGGAAATGCTAATAATTCTGCTTACAAAGATTTCTCTATTTTTGTTTCTCAGCTATCTCTGTTATTTTTTTATTTGCTACTCTCTTGGTTTATATAATACCAAGATTACAAAGTTAAAAAGACTGAACAAATATAAAAACTATCAGTCTTAAGCTTTGCTGCTTTTAGTCCTCTATTACCCAGTTAATGGGCTTCCACAGTGTGTATGTATACATCTCGACGGCTGTGTGTCAGCTTTCACTGTTCAACTGCTGTTTGAATTCTTCATATGATCATCCGTCGACTTTCAGAACATCCGTTGATGGTTTAATTGATCATCCGTCGACTACTATATTAAACATTCGTTGATAGTCATTTGATCATCCGTCGATGGCTTTGTTAATCATCCGTCGGTAGCTATTTTGGCACTTGACTCTATTTCACTTATGCAGAATTACAAGACATCATTTATGTACAATTAATCAACCTATTCTGCATATCTAATTAAAGTCAACATGACTTATATGCTACTACAGATTCTATACAAAGGTGCATACATAACTGTGCTACAAACTTATTATTACATAAGCTAATCACTCGATGGATAATAAGTTAATCATCCATCGGGACTATAATTCTTATCCGTCGAGTGCTACATAATTTCACTAAGTAAAATCTACTTAGATGTTTTGTTTATGAAATCATCAAATACACAACATATGCACAACAATCTCCCCCAATTTATGTCTACTGGAATTGTAGCCATAAATTAAGAGATACTTGATAATAACAAAACATCCTGAACATACATCTTTAAAGATAAGTAGATAAACTGAAAGTGCTTCAATTAAACAAAATGTACAAGGTTTGGCTCACAGTCAATTCAAGATGCTCCTCTAGCCTGAGCAGATTTTTCTAGTTCCTTGAAGGTCTGGATCTTCTTCCAAGCTTTCTGTTATTTTCCTCAATTTGATTCTGGAGCTTCCTGTGGAATTCCAGTTCATCAGATTCTGAGAGATCTAGCTTTTCTTGCATTTCCAAGAGAGTCTCATTGCTAGAGATACTCAGTTGGTCTTCTAATCTGAAGAATCTTCTCACACCCTTGTCATCCATGAATTCCATCAGCCAGTAGGGCATTAGATGCACTCTTCTCCCTGTATATGGGATGATTAGTGTCTTTGGGAGTGCATCTTTAGCTCTAACACTCCTCAGCTCTTCAATCTTCTTCAATACTAGTCTTCTTGCAGTTACATTGAACCCATAGTTTTTCTTGAAGGATGAATAGACTTTAATCAGCACAACTTGGCTTTCTTGAAGAATCCTGTGAAGTGGCCACTGAATCTCCCTTCCTCCTTTGTACTTGAACACCAACCTTTCAGGTAGGTTTCTGTATGCATCAATTGCCCTTACTTCATCCAGTTCATCCAGATAAAGATTTAGATCTGAAAATTCTTTGATGTCACACAAGTACAAGTAGTCTCCCCTGTTGACCTTGGGTGGAGCTTTAACTACTGACTTGGATTTGAGAGGTGACAACTTCACTTTCTTGACTGCCCTTGACTTTGTCCTTTTTGGCTTGCTAAGGATTTGTAGGCTGAAGTCAGGAATTGGTAGATTATCCCACTCTATTGGCTCATCCTTTGGCACAATAGGTTCACCATGTATGTTCCTGTAGGGATCCACCACCCTTATATCTTCAAATACCACAGAAGGCTTTGATGCTTGAGTTGTAGCTGGTGTGGATTCCTTAGGAAATTGATCTTCCAATTCCTTGTCAACAACATCCAGTTTCATTTTTGTTCTTCTAGCCAATTCTTTCTTCCTTGGGGATTTCTTCTGTTCTTCAATTTTCTTCTTTGATTCAGCAGCTTCAGATGGTTGAGAGGGAATTTGTTGAGAAGAATTTACAGCCTGTAGCTTGGCCAAGATAGCAATCTGTTCTTTCTTTTGTTTAGACTTCTTTGCATCTAGAGCAGCTTGCCTCTTTTTCTTCTTTAATTTGGCTTTTTCTTCTATCTTTGCTTGAGCAAATTGTGGATGTCCAGCTACCACACAAATTTCCTTTCCATTTCTGAATATCTTAGCAATTCTCCTTTTTGAAGCTGAATCAGCTGGATCTTTATAGAAGACAATAGATCTTGACAAAAGCTTCTTTTTATCAGGCTTGGGTGTCTCATACACAGTGTCCATGGGGTTCTTCCAAGATGATTTTGGATAATTTTCCCTTGGTTTAAGAATTATTTCACCCTTTGTAGTCTTGATGCAGGAAGATTGTCCTTTTTCCAGATAGTTCATGCTCATCTCATTCACACTGATTGGCTTGACATGAGAGTGATGGATGGCTGACTTAACTGGCTCCTTGACTAGTTCAAACTTTTTCTGTATCTCCTCATCAACCTTATTCCAGTTGATCAAACTCAACTTTCCTTTTTCAGCAACTTTCAAATTTGATCCTGCTGCTTTAATTAGATCTATACCATCTGCAATTATTGGCTTGGAGACAGTAATTGAAGGTACAATTACTTTGCTGATTTGTACTTGAAGTTTCTCCCCCTCAGTTGGTCCTTTTTCCCCCTTACTTGATTCTCTTTTCCCCTTTTTATTATCATCAAGTTGAGGAGTTAGGTCGTGTGCTTTAGCCAGTTGCATGAGAAGATTTGTCTGAGTCTGTTGATTTTGAAGAAGGATAACCACTGAATTCTCAATAACTTGAACTCTGTCTTCCAGCTTGGCTAGCTTCTTTTCAGAATCTGATTCTCTCCTCAGTCTCAGTAATAGATCTTGCATGGTACCATATGGCATTACTGAATCCAGCTTCTCAGAATTATAAGTTTTCAAGTCAGCTATATCTCTTTTTAGTTCATCCACACTCAGATTCTGTCTTAAGTGCTGGATCTTCATGAGATGTAGAGAGTCTGGGTGAGCTTGAAGAATAGCCTTGGTACCAGCATCTGAAGTTTCCTGAAGGGCCTTTTGAATAGCCATCACTTGCTTGACCAAAGATACACCAAATTGTCCTGGTGTAGATTCCTTTGTCCATGCCCATCCAGGTAAATTTGAAACAAAACTTGGGCCTTCATCTCCCCCTAAGTTCATGCTTCCATCCAAAGAATCAGAGTCATCATCATTAGAATTTACTCCAAATTCTTCAGATGGCTCACCAGCTTGAGAAGGCATCCTATTGACAGCAGCTTTATCTCTTTGAAGAGATTCTGAGGTGTGTACTAAATTCAAAGTGTGTTCTGCCTCCACATTGCCCTGAGCAGCCAACAATTGATAGGCTGACACAGGATGGGTAAAAGTGTCAGCATCCAAGGAAATGTTATCAATTTCAGCTTTGTAATGTTGCTGAAATTGTCTTTCCTTTTCAGCATCATCCACAATCATTGACTCACTAGCAATGGATGGATCCACCCTTATTTCTCCTGTACCTTCCTTTCTCTCATAATCTCTCTTTTGTTGTATCAGGGTCTCACCCTGGCTCCCCACCCTCACACCCTCACCTTCACCTACTAAGGTGGGATTCCTCTCACTCACTTTTGCCAATCCTGAATAAATGGATTGCTGAGATTCACTCTTTTCCTCTCCTTTTGCCTAGGAGCAACCCAGCCTCTCACTCAATGCACTCTCCTCTCTCAGTCCTAAGAGTGACTGTATTACCACTAAATCTTCTGCACTAGAAATAATTGAAGTTTGAAGTTGTGCAGAGACACTCGACGAATAAGTGATATCCATCGGGTGAGTGGTAAAGCTATCCGACAGATAACTGCTGTTAAGCTTATCCGTCGGGATACAATCACTACTCGATGGATGAGCAATATCCATTGAGAGAGTAGAAATTAATGAGGTGGGAAGAGAAACTATTGTTGACTCTGTGTTGATTGAAGTTATTTGAGGCACAGATGTCACAATAGTATCTGAAAGAATTGGAAAGTGAGCCAACAAATCATCTAAAAGATGATGCTCACTTGCACTAGATTTTGGCTTCCCCAACAGAGTTAAAGAAGGGGAATCAGGAATTGAAGTGTTTATCATATCCACTTCCAGAGAGTTTGTTGGTGAGTATGGTGTTTCAGAGGCTTCTATTATAAGAGATTTTGGCTGTGACTCCACATTTATTGGAGCCACATCAAACTGAATTTTAGAAAGTGCAGGGATTGTGTCTTTAGCACCAGTTTGCACTGTGTGTGTGCCCTGTGCATCCCCAGTGGTTTTGGATTTCTTCTTTCTTGTGTAAGTTTGGGGTGAGCTTGTGTCCCTAACCCTTTTGGCCTGTGCTCTTGGATGAGAGCTATGTTCAATAGCTACATCCTTTTGGGAGGATGCAGCTAGAAGTGAGCTTTTGTCATTTTTAAGCACTGCAGTTTATTGGAAAACTGGAGTGTGGCTAGGCTGGGATTCACTCAACTCTCCAACCTTATCCTTGAGGTTTCTTTGATGTTCACCCCTTCCCTCACCTAACTGACCCTCCTTCACACTCCCCTCTTTGGCTTTGGTGGATTTTTCAACTGGTACCTTTTGAGAGATACCAGAGGGCGTTTTCTTTGACTTGGATTTAGAAATTACAGTTGTTTTGGCGGCTTTGGTAGGCAACGGTTTGGTCATTGTCACAGTTGCCATAGCTACTCGTGAACTCAAAGAAATTGAGGAGATTGGAATAGTTGAGGGTATGGATGAACTTACCTCACTTACCTGAGGTGTCTGCATTACAGGAAAGTAGAACATTGGCACATCCCTATGATGGTTGGCTCTGTTCAAATCTGCAATGATTCTTCTCTCTTGAACCCAACAAGCCAATTTGTTGTTTGGGTTCTCAAGTACAATCTCTTGACAAAGATGGTTAGCCAATAGCATGAAAAATCTAGCATAATATACATTCTTTCCCCTTTTGGCTAACTCACCTAGTTTAAAACCTAACTCATACAAGACAAGGTCACTGAAATTGTAAAATTTATCTGTAACTAGCATGTATAGCATGTTAAGCATGGAAATGTTCACAGAATCAAAATTACTGATTTTTCCAGGGAAAACTTTAGTCACAACATCACACATGAAACTCCATTCCTTCCTAAGACCTAATCTTCTAATATCACTTAGCTTAGTAGTTGGAAGTGCATAATGCATGGAATTAAGCATATTGATAATATCAGTGTCATTGTGTGGTGAAGTTACATTATCATCAGGAATTTTGAACCATTCTTTTATCACATCACTATTGATACATAACTCATTACCTTTGATAGTTAGAGTGATGGTTTTGTCAGTAGAGTTGTAGATTGCAGTGGTCCACATCTCTTCAATAACTTCACAGAAAATTGTGGGTGATTCAAGCATGGCATAACTGAACTTGCAGTTCTTCACAAAGTCCATCATCTTGTGATAGTCTTCTGATTGCTGAATACCCTTATCGACCAAAGCAGTGAAGTTGTTCTTCTCATAAATGAACCCAGTTTGAGACATAATCTTTACTACAGGTGCCATTGTTAGAAAATAAAAGCTTGAAGAGAAAGAGGATATTTGCTTGAGAGAGAATAAAATAAAAGCAGTTGAATTTGAGAATGATAAAAGAAAATAATTGGAATGAAATAAGCTTTTATACTATCTCAAAAGAAAAGTAAATTACCCAATAGAAATTGTCTAAAATAGCCGTTTAAAAATAAACTGTAAAAATTCTACCCACTATCCGTCGTGTAATGCTTACAAACTGTAAGTATACTCGATGGATAATGTTCAGGGAATTAACGGTTAAGATTTAGACAATTCGACGGATGAGGATAAACTGTTATCCGTCGAGTTTTAAAAGATTTCAGAAAAGTAATTGATTTTTATTTGCAAATAGTATATCGACGAATGACTCAACTCGATGGATAATAGTCATCCGTCGAGATGCAAATTTTGACTTAGCCAAAATTTCATCCATGACTAAAAATCAGCTAAATTTCTGGCTACATTTCAACTTGCAAAATAACTCAGATAAATTCAAGAGTAATTAAGCATACCTAACTCACTTACCAACCTTGAAAAGGTGGATTCATCCAGTGGCTTGGTAAAGATATCTGCAAGTTGCTTCTCACTTGGAACAAAATGTAACTCTACAATACCATTCATTACATGTTCCCTTATGAAATGGTACTTGATGTCTATGTGCTTTGTCCTTGAATGTTGCACTGGATTTTCAGTGATGGCAATTGCACTTGTGTTATCACAGAAAATAGGAATCCTCTCAACTTGCAAACCATAGTCTAGCAATTGATTTTTCATCCATAAAATCTGTGCACAGCAACTACCAGCAGCAATATATTCAGCTTCAGCTGTAGAAGTAGAAACTGAATTTTGCTTTTTACTGAACCAGGACACAAACTTGTTTCCTAGAAATTGACAAGTTCCTGTTGTGCTCTTTCTGTCAATTCTGCAACCTGCATAATCTGCATCTGAATAACCAGCTAGATCAAAACCAGAATCTCTAGGATACCAAATGCCAAGTTTTGGTGTTTCCTTGAGATATCTGAAAATTCTCTTAATAGCTATCAAGTGAGATTCTCTAGGATCAGCCTGAAATCTTGCACATAAACATGTAGGAAACATTATATCTGGCCTACTAGCTGTTAAGTACAGAAGTGAGCCAACCATGCCTCTATAGCTTGAAATATCCACAGACTTTTCAGTAGTGTTTAATTCAAGCTTAGTTGCAGTGGCCATGGGAGTTTTTGCAGATGTGCAATCTATTAGATCAAACTTCTTTAAAAGATCAAAAATATATTTAGTTTGACTAATGAATATTCCATCACTAACTTGTTTAACTTGTAAACCAAGAAAGTAAGTTAGTTCTCCCATCATACTCATTTCATACTTACTTTGCATCAGTTTGGCAAACTTTTTACAAAGTTTCTCATCTGTAGAGCCAAAAATAATATCATCTACATAAATTTGAACAAGTATGCTAGAGCCATTGACATTTCTGAAAAATAAAGTTTTATCTACAGTACCTCTTGTGAAGTGATTTTCCAAAAGGAACTTTGATAAAGTATCATACCAGGCTCTAGGTGCTTGCTTCAGTCCATAAAGTGCTTTCAGTAGATAATAGACATACTCTGGAAAATTTGGATCTTCAAAGCCAGGAGGTTGACTAACATACACATCTTCCTCCAAATCTCCATCCAGAAAGGCATTTTTGACATCCATTTGATAGACCTTGAAATTGGCATGAGCTGCATAGGCTAAGAAGATTCTGATGGCTTTAAGTCTTGCAACAGGAGCAAATGTTTCATCAAAATCTATTCCCTCTTGCTGGCAATAGCCTTTAGCAACCAATCTGGCTTTGTTCCTTACTACTATGCCATTTTCATCCATCTTATTTCTGAATACCCATTTGGTGTCTATTGGATTCTTTCCTTTAGGCTTGGGTACCAGCTTCCATACTTTATTCCTTTCAAATTGGTTTAGCTCCTCCTGCATAGCTAAAATCCAATCAGGATCTAACAAGGCTTCTTCTACCTTCTTTGGTTCTTCCTTTGACAGAAAGCTGTTGTATAGACATTCTTCTTGAGTTGCTCTCCTGGTTTGAACTCTAGAAGAAACATCACCAATAATCAGTTCAAAGGGGTGATCTTTTGTCCATTTCCTTGGTTGAGGTAGATAAGCTCTAGATGAAGAGACCTCAATTTTGTCTTGATGTGTGATTGAGTTTTGATTGCTAGAAACTCCCCCTGAGTTTGAGGATCTTTGATTTGAGAAAAGGGTACTTTTTATGGGAGATCTACCTTGACTTCCTGCTCCTTTAGATAACCCGACGGATGGTGAATTTTGAGTACCAACGGATGAGGCAGGTTGTCTTCCGAAGGATAACACAAATTGCCTTCCAACGGATGAAGCATTATGTAACTCGATGGATGTTGAGTTTTGTGCTTCATTGGTAGTAGATTTATCTGCATTATCCTTAGACACTGTTTCTTGATCACTCTCATCATCACTTTCGTCGCTGACCATCTCAACATTGTCGAATTTGAGGCTCTCATGGTAATCTCCATCTTTTAGTCCTTCAATCTTTTTATCATCAAACACAACATGTATAGATTCCACAACAATGTTGGTTCTTAGATTGTAGACTCTATATGCTTTACCAACAGCATATCCAACAAAAATTCCTTCATCTGCTTTAGCATCAAACTTCCCATTTTGATCAGTTTGATTTCTCAGAATATAGCATTTACAGCCAAAGACATGAAGAAAGTTTAGAGTTGGCTTCTTGTTCTTGAACAATTGATAAGGAGTCATGCATCTTGCTTGATTAATCAGAGAGATGTTATGAGTGTAGCATGCAGTGTTTACAGCTTCAGCCCAGAAATATGTTGGTAATTTTGATTCTTCAAGCATTGTCCTTGCAGCTTCAATAAGTGATATGTTCTTCCTTTCCACTACTCCATTCTGTTGTGGAGTCCTTGCTGCTGAGAACTCATGTAAGATTCCATTCTCCTCACAAAATGCTCTCATGACATAGTTCTTGAACTCAGTTCCATTGTCACTCCTGATTCTTCTAACTTTGAAATCAGGATGATTGTTAACTTGCCTTATGTGATTGATGATGATTTCACTAGCCTCATGTTTAGACTTTAGGAAATATGTCCAAGAGAACTTTGAGAAATCATCTACAATTACTAGGCAAAATCTTTTCTTTGAAATTGACAATACATTGACTGGTCCAAACAAATCCATGTGAAGCAATTGCAGAGGCTCTTCAATTGCTGAATCAAGTTTCTTCCTGAATGATGCTTTGATCTGCTTCCCCTTTTGGCAGGCATCACACAGTCCATCCTTTGTAAACTCCACTAGAGGAATGCCTCTTACTAGTTCTTTCTTTACCAGCTCATTCATGGTTTTGAAGTTTAAATGGGATAGCTTCTTGTGCCATAGCCAACTTTCATCTTGACTTGATTTACTGAGAAGACAAGTTACAGATTCTGCTTTAGTTGAGTTGAAGTCAGCTAGGTACACATTTCCTCTTCTCACACCAGTGAGAACCACTTTGTTGTTTTGATTATTAGTCACAACACAGGCTTCTTTATTGAAGATTACTGAGTTGCCTTTATCACAAAGCTGGCTGATACTCAACAGATTGTGTTTGAGACCATCCACTAAGGCAACCTCTTCAATGATGACATTATCCTTTGAAATCAAGCCATATCCCACAGTATAACCCTAGTTGTCATCTCCAAAAGTAATACTTGGGCCAGCTCTCTCCTTAAACTCTGTGAGCAGGGTAGAATCACCAATCATGTGTCTTGAACAACCACTATCCAAGTACCAAAGATTCTTTCTGTTTCCCTGATTGCTTGAGGAACTTGTCTCTGTTTCATCAGTCTTGGCCATTAGGGCTAGATTGACATAGCTAACATCTTCATCTTCATCCAAACCATCTACTGCCCAGTCATTCTCTTGTGTAATAAAAGCCCTTTCCTTTTGTTTGAGTAGATCAAAGTATTTTTGCTTATAATCCACAGACTCAAACCTTTTCTTACTGGAATCTGACTTTCTACACTCATTTGCAAAATGCCCTGCCAAGCCACATTTGAAACATTTGAATTTTGACTTATCCACCATGTTTCTATTTGGCTTGGCTGCTCCAAAGTTCTTTTTGAACTTGAGCTTGGTAAATCTTCTGGAAAGAAATGCTAGGTGCTCATCAATGTCCTCCATGTCATCTTGGCTCAACGAATCTTCACTTTCTGTTGCAAGCCCCTTACCCTTATTCTCACAGACCTTTGAAGTTGATTCTACAGCTTCCATCTTCACTTCCTTCTCCTTTTCCAGATCAGCAACTAGTGCAATGGATCCTCCTTTCTTCTTTCCTCTCTCCATTCTTTCATCCTGCTCTATCTCAAGCTCATAGGTCTTCAGAATGCCATACAGTCTCTCCAAAGTAAACTCCTTATAATTTTGTGAGTTTCTCAATGAGACTGTCATTGGTTTCCATTCCTTTGGAAGAGATCTGAGAAATTTCAGATTGGAGTCTTTAGTCTGATAGACTCTTCCATGCAACTTAAGAGCATTTAGTAGTTTTTGGAATCTACTAAAAATGTCAGTGAGTGACTCACTTTCTTCATTGTGAAAATGTTCATATTGCTGAATCAGGAGCTGCATTTTATTTTCTCTTACTTGCTCAGTGCCATCACAAATTATCTGTATTGTGTCCCAAACTTCCTTGGCAGTTTTGCAGTTGATAATGTTATCAAACATGTCTGCATCAACTCCATTGAACAGAATGTTCATGGCCTTTTTATCTTTCCTGACTTGTTCAATGTCAGGATCAGACCATTCATGCCTTGACTTTGGAACAGATGGCTCGTTTCCTGTTGCAGCTCTCATTGGAACATGAGGGCCTTTTTTTATGTAGTCCACATAGGCCTCATCTTGAGAAATCATATGAAGATGCATCTTTACCTTCCAATGATGGTAATTATCTTTATCAAGAAAAGGAATCTTGACTCCAACATCTTTCTTGTTCATCTTGCTGAATTGTTTTGATCTTTAAACTCTTTGTAGATTAAGAGCTTGCTCTGATACCAATTGTTAGTCCCTTAATAATATAGCAAGAATTACAGAAGGGGGGTTGAATGGAATTCTTGAACCTTTTTATCTTAATAAAAATGTTCAACTCGAATATAGATATAATGTTTTGATTAGCACAATGCGGAATAGAAACTTAATTGAATTAAAATATAAGTAATTAAAAACAAGAGTCTTTAAAAACTTTCTGGTGGATTTAAACAATTCCACCAGAGATATTTATAATATATCGAGAGGACTCTGTGTGCAGGAATGCTCACAGCTGCTTACAAAATGGAACTACCGAGAATACAGGAAATGCTAATAATTCTGCTTACAAAGATTTCTCTATTTTTTTTCTCAGCTATCTCTGTTATTTTTCTATTTGCTACTCTCTTGGTTTATATAATACCAAGATTACAAAGTCAAAAAGACATAACAAATATAAAAACTATCAGTCTTAAGCTTTGCTGCTTTTAGTCCTCTATTACCCAGTTAATGGGCTTCCACAGTGTGTATGTATACATCTCGACGGCTGTGTGTCAGCTTTCACTGTTCAACTGCTGTTTGAATTATTCATATGATCATCCGTCGACTTTCAGAACATCTGTTGATGGTTTAATTGATCATCCGTCGACTGTTATATTAAACATCCGTTGATAGTCATTTGATCATCCGGCGATGGCTTTGTTAATCATCCGTCGGTAGCTATTTTGGCACTTGACTCTATTTCACTTATGCAGAATTACAAGACATCATTTATATACAATTAATCAACCTATTCTGCATATCTAGTTAAAGTCAACATGACTTATATGCTACTACAGATTCTATATAAAGGTGCATACATAAGTGTTGGGTCCCAATGTGTTTGTAGAAGGGGGGTTGAATACAAACAGTACCGAATAATCGAATTAAATGCGGAATAAAAAATGTGAAACAAAATTCAAGTTAAATAAAAATATTATTAAACTTGAAAGGTGTTACAACAACTGTATCGATTACAAGGTATTAATCTCAAATCAATTATCACAAATCTAGAATAAATTTGACATGAACTTTTTCTATTTTTGCAATAATTAGAATCAAATGCTAAACGCGATTTGAGATTAAGTTCTAGGGATTTTAATCCGCTAGATTGATACACAAGAACAAGATAAATAATTCTAGTGGTTTGGATTTAACATTAACAAACTAGAAATTGATCTTGAATTTCTGCAGATGAAGAATGATATTTTTCAGAGGCGGCTGCTTTCTTTTGTTCTTGTATTTTGATTGAGTTGTATTTTAATTGCTGCTTCTGCTTCTTTTATCAACAGCTGAATCAATTGAATTGGAATGACAATCCTTTAAGCTTGCAAGACTTTCGGTAGGACAATTGAATGAACTAGCAAGACAATCTGAATGAACTAGCATGACAATTATCCTCCTAGAGTAACTTTCGGTATGACAATGGAATATGGCCTAGCATGACAATCGGTATGACAATCCTGATTGTCATGCTAGTTCATTTTCAATTGTCTTGCTGATTTAATGCTTGAATTTAATCCAATTAAACTTCTGAAAATTCCTAAAATTCCTAGAATTAATTCAGAATTAATTAATCAATTAATTCAATTAATAAATAAATTATTCTTCGCAGATATAATTTATTTTCTTAATTAAATTAGATGACTTAATTAATTAATAGAGAATTAATTCTAGTCTTGAGCAGCAACCATTCTTCTGCAAATCTTCTGAAAATCACTGAAAATTATGAATCAATTCCACCACTTCAACGTTGACACTCGATGTACTGTCTGGTTCATGAGTGACTAACTTCCGTGACGTTTCTTCATGTCTTGACTTTGACACTTTGATTTTCTTCAGATTAAATCCTTGTAATTTATTGATACCCTGACGAGATCTCTGTCACTTGATTAAATCCACGATCTTGACTTATATCACTGAGGCATGATCAATTTCTTGAACTTCTTCCAGTGAATTAATTCCTCAAGTCTGTAGATGAACCTTGTCTCTGAATCCTTTGACAGATATTACTTTGCGAGATCTCTCTGATGGTAGTTCCACTATTTACTTATTACATTCTTATTTGAGTTGAGTTGAATCCTCGAATATACAAATAGGCTATGACATATGACTTACAATCTCCCCCTATTTGTTTGTTAGACAATAACACACAAATACCTAGAGGATAACTCAACTAACAAATAAGAAAAAGATATAAACATACATGCAAAGTAAATAGCAGAAAAGTTCTGGATGAGATTTAACATTTTCCAGATTCCAAGTAGATGTTCCTCTAGACTGAACATATCTTCAAGTAGTTCCATCTTCATTTGTACAACCACATTTCCTGTTGAGAAGCCCATATCTCTTGCTTCTCCCCCTATGAGAATCAACTGATTAAAGAAGATCACCTTCGTTTTACCACCTCTCCCGTACAATAGGATCCGCAGATAAAAACCAATGGTACTCCCCTAACTGCTTCTTCCCTTACTAGGAAATCACCTTGTGTTTACCACCTCTCCCGTACAATAGGATCCGTAGTTAGAAACAACAATGGTGTGGAGTAGTGTACATATGATCTTTTTCTTCCTCCCTGCTATTTCTCCCCCTTAGTTGAGGAATCCTCCAAACTATTACTTAAGCTTTTATCTCCCCCTTAAAGAAGGAATGTATGCCGTCGTCTGAAGGAGTTCTCATATTTCACTTCGTTGGAAAAGAAATAACAAGTGTTTCTCTTTCTTCCTCACTGTGAGTGTGTGATCCTGTTTTAGTGTACCTCACATGTGTTTCACTCTTCTCTCCACTCGTGTTTACACTCATTCTCACAAGTGTATCACTCTTCTCTCATAGCTCCATAATCCAGCTGTACCTGCAAGGAAAATCACCTTAGCCATCCTTAAGGAGGTCACAGGTGGTGCAATGGGAGTTCACAAATCCCCATCCTTGTTAAACTCGTCAGATGAATCTGAGTCATAATCTACAAGTTGCTAGTTTCCCTTTTAGGGTTCCAGATTTGAATTCTGGGAAGGTAAACAATGATCCAACGATTTTAGCATAAAGATCAAAGTTCCCTTCTAATGTCTGTGAAGACACTTCCTTGTGACTTATCAGGTAATATCTGAATCATTGTCAACAAGTTGCCGATCTGCGCCTATGTCAGATCCACTATCCGCAGATGCATCCAGGGGATTTAAGCCTGGGGAGGTAGATACTGACCACTGACATATGGCTTTTGGATCAGTATCCTCTCCTAACACCTGTAAAGGCAATTGGTCCACTAACGAACCTTGAACAATCGAATCTGACCTTAAAATGGTCGAAACTCTTGTTTCCGTCAACTCATCCTTTGTGTGTGTAACCTCTCCTTGTGCATCAAGAATTGATTATGTTTGAAGTGGTGACACTACATCGGATACCTTGGCCGACAGGCAAATTTCAATAGACGCACCCTTTTGAGAGAATGAATCTAGTAACTGTTTTTGTGCCTTTTCAGCCATTACATCTTTTTGAGAAGATGTATGGGGGCTAGTGGTTGTCTCGGTTTAAATACTACTCATCTATGTAGGAGACAGAGCTACTGGGTTGACTACAAAACCTTCCTTATGTGGTGCACTAAGGCACTATCTCCCTCACGCTCATTCATACTACATTTAGTGGTAAGAGAGTGTTGGTTGGTTCTGTTCTTGTGTTTGTCTTTACAGTCTGGGATAGACGTTGTGGGTTTTCAACCTCATGACTGTCAATGAAAGAAAGTCATTGGAGACTGAACCTGTATCATAGAACATATGGTAATAGAGAGAAAATGATTTACAATAGTGATTTCAAAAGATTTTGCATGAAATAAGAAATCACTAATGTAGAAAGAAGTTTGATTTTGTTTTTCAATATGAATGAGTTTTTGATAAAATATTGATCACTTAGGGTAAAGTCTAAGTAATTCTCATTCATGTCAAAAGCTTACAAATATCTGCAACATAATGTTAACAAGATATCATTGACCGATACTTGTCAAGTACTTTAGATACTAATTGTTATGTTGCATAATCAATATACCACTGCACATATAAAACAATATGATTGTGCCTAGTGATAAGAGAGTTATAAATATGACGACTCTACTTATTCATATAAAATTGTAACTGCAGTTAGAGTGCCATACCATGTCCTTGACGATTGCTTGAGCAGTATACTAGTTCATACCAACCTGAAGTGAGATTGTGAAGAAGAGATTGCATAGTCCAATAGATCTGCAGCTGCAAAGTCCATGAACTGTGGTGCACTGACTTCCTCTTTTAACTCACCAACCAGGAGTACACTTGTACACATCTTACTAGAGTACAATTCCAAGTGTAATGTGCAGCAGGTGCCTGATATGTCGTAATATTCTCAAGTCTCGTCACTGGTGCTATATGTTAGATACTGCTTCCTGATAATAACCTAGCACAATATACAAAATTACAATGATAACATTCCCAGCTTGCAAACAGCCATATCCCTCAGATAAACCTTTGCTGTTATCTCCAAAGGTAATCAGGGGGCCAGCTTTCTCAATCCACATTTGATAGCAGGGCTCTATCTCTGGTCATATGTCTTGACGATCCACTGTCAAGAATCCACACTACCGGTTGTACCTGTTTAATGCCCTGCAACACAAATGGATTAACCCTTCTTCGGAACCCAAACTTGGTTGGGCCCGGCATACTTGTAGAACTGTCCTTTGTCAGGCAAAACAACATTTTTAATCTTAATTGTCTCAACTTTCTCAATGACTGAACATTTGACTTTGTAAACAGCCTTAACAAATTTCTGTTTAAGCTTAGGCACAAATGTCTCCTTTCTAGCCTTAGAAGGACTAGCAGTCTTAGACCTATCATGCTTCTTGTTATTCACATGCTGACGAGGAGTAGTCTTATCATTAGAAATATGCTTACCATTAAAATAAGCATACATCATATTAAAAGCACAAGACATACAATTAGAAACACCACATGCTTTATGAGAGATATTAACAGCAGGCAATTTATGCATGGTAGACATGGCATTATTGTTATCCAACTCATGTGTGTCTGAGTTAGTCTCAGTTGCTTTCACAACTTTGACTGGAACTTTCGACTCACTTGACTTGGAAACAATCTTCTCATAAGCATGATCCTCAGCACGCATTTCTTCTTGAATAACAGAAGAGGTCGCATCAAATGGTTCAGCAATTGATGGTTTATAGAGCGGTTCATCAACACCCTTAAGCACATGTGGTACTTCCCTCCTTTTAGCACATACACGAGGAGGGGAGTTTATGCCTAATTCTCCAATAGCAACATTGTAATCATAACCTATTCCAGATGTTTGATTAACAGATTGCTTACTGTAGAACTCTTTAGCCTTCGAACAAGAATTGAAGTAGGCTCTAACCTTAGTCTCAAGACCGGTGATCTTGTCTTTGAGAATAGTTTCGAGTTTTCTATAACAGTCAACTCTATTCTCTAGAAAAGATACTTATTCTTTTAATTTGTCTTGATTAATGTGCACAAGTCTTAATTCATTAACCTCTTTCTCAAGGTCTGTGATCTGTAAACTTAACAGTTCATTATCACGACGTGCACAATCTAAGTTACCTCTTAGATGATAAACCATTTCAGCATCAGAAAGTTTTACCTCTATTCTTGACGATGAAGCTTTTCCATCAATAGCCATAAGAGCAAGATTTCCTTCATCTTCATCTTCACTGTCAGTATCATCCCAGCTTCTTCCCTTTGCCAGATAAGCCCTTTCAGAGTTCTTTCTTACTTGCTTTGGCTTCCTACATTCTGTGGCAAAGTGTCCCAACTCATTGCAGTTATAGCATCTAATGGTGCCCCGATCAACCATCCCTGTTTGGTATCCACCACTGCTGGTGTTAGAGGATGAAGATCCACCTTTCTGGAATTTGTTGTAGTTGGACTTGTACTTCAGCTTGGGATTCCTCTTGAATCTGACATGGGAGAATCTCTTGACAATTTGGGCCATTGACTCGTCTTCCAATTGCTCCAGCTCTTCCAAGGAATAAAAATCATCACTTGATTGACTTGTAGTAGGAGGATCATATTCTGCTACTAACATATTTTCCTCAGCCTTGGAATACTGTACCATTCTCTCCAATTGTTGAGATTGCTGTTGTTGTTGACCTTCAGCTACAAGTGCAGTAGATGTGCTGACCATTCTATCCTTCCCGTAGACTTCCTTCTGTTGAATCTGCTCCAACTCATAGGTTTTTAACACTCCATAGAGCCTGTCCAAAGAAATCTCATTCAGATCTCTAGCTTCTCTAATGGCAGTGATTCTATGTTCAAGATGAGCTGGCAGTGTTAAAAGGAACTTTTTGTTGACCTCCCTGATTGAATAATACTTTCCATTGATGTTCAGGTTGTTGATCAACGCATTGTACCTCTCAAACACTTCAGTAATTCCTTCTCCTGGATTTGATTTGAAATGTTCATATTCAGAGGTTAGGATTTCCAACTTGTTCTCCCTAACTTCCTCTGTGCCTTCATTAATCACCTCAATAGTTTCCCACATGTGTTTGGAATTTTTACAGTTCATCACATGTATGTTCATCAAGGGATCAAGGGAATCAATTAATATTAATTGAAGGCTGGCATCCAAGGAGGCTTCTTCCTTCTCAGCAGGAGTAAAATCTTCAGGCTCTTTTGGATAGGTTCTAGCTTCAGTAGTCACCACACCATCTATTATTACCTCCGGTTCAATAACCATCGGAGTTTTTATACCCTTCTTTAACAAGTTTGAATATTTGGGATTGGCAACTTGTAAAAATAATAGCATCTTCTTCTTCCACATGATATAATTCTCTTTATCAAATTGTGGAATTTTAACGGTTCCAACTTTATGTGAAGTCATTATGAATTTTTGAACAAATAAAAATTCAAGGAGTTGAAAAATCACAAAAGTCTAGGATCTTGATTTGTTCGTTAATCAGAAGGCTCTGATACCAATTGTTGGGTCCCAATGTGTTTGTAGAAGGGGGTTGAATACAAACAGTACCGAATAATCGAATTAAATGCGGAATAAAAAATGTGAAACAAAATTCAAGTTAAATAAAAATATTATTAAACTTGAAAGGTGTTACAACAACTGTATCGATTACAAGGTATTAATCTCAAATCAATTATCACAAATCTAGAATAAATTCGACATGAACTTTTTCTATTTTTGCAATAATTAGAATCAAATGCTAAACGCGATTTGAGATTAAGTTCTAGGGATTTTAATCCGCTAGATTGATACACAAGAACAAGATAAATAATTCTAGTGGTTTGGATTTAACATTAACAAACTAGAAATTGATCTTGAATTTCTGCAGATGAAGAATGATATTTTTCAGAGGCGGCTGCTTTCTTTTGTTCTTGTATTTTGATTGAGTTGTATTTTAATTGCTGCTTCTGCTTCTTTTATCAACAGCTGAATCAATTGAATTGGAATGACAATCCTTTAAGCTTGCAAGACTTTCGGTAGGACAATTGAATGAACTAGCAAGACAATCTGAATGAACTAGCATGACAATTATCCTCCTAGAGTAACTTTCGGTATGACAATGGAATATGGCCTAGCATGACAATCGGTATGACAATCCTGATTGTCATGCTAGTTCATTTTCAATTGTCTTGCTGATTTAATGCTTGAATTTAATCCAATTAAACTTCTGAAAATTCCTAAAATTCCTAGAATTAATTCAGAATTAATTAATCAATTAATTCAATTAATAAATAAATTATTCTTCGCAGATATAATTTATTTTCTTAATTAAATTAGATGACTTAATTAATTAATAGAGAATTAATTCTAGTCTTGAGCAGCAACCATTCTTCTGCAAATCTTCTGAAAATCACTGAAAATTATGAATCAATTCCACCACTTCAACGTTGACACTCGATGTACTGTCTGGTTCATGAGTGACTAACTTCCGTGACGTTTCTTCATGTCTTGACTTTGACACTTTGATTTTCTTCAGATTAAATCCTTGTAATTTATTGATACCCTGACGAGATCTCTGTCACTTGATTAAATCCACGATCTTGACTTATATCACTGAGGCATGATCAATTTCTTGAACTTCTTCCAGTGAATTAATTCCTCAAGTCTGTAGATGAACCTTGTCTCTGAATCCTTTGACAGATATTACTTTGCGAGATCTCTATGATGGTAGTTCCACTATTTACTTATTACATTCTTATTTGAGTTGAGTTGAATCCTCGAATATACAAATAGGCTATGACATATGACTTACAATAACTGTGCTACAAACTTATTATTACATAAGCTAGTCACTCGATGGATAATAAGTTAATCATCCGTCGGGACTATAATGAGTTATCCGTCGGGACTATAATTCTTATCCGTCGAGTGCTACATAATTTCACTAAGTAAAATCTATTTAGATGTTTTATTTATGAAATCATCAAGTACACAACATATGCACAACAATATTTTTAAAAACAATTCTTTGAACCTCTCCCAAGTAATAACATATTTACCTTCCAATGTATTCACAGTTTCCCATTAATAGGTGGCCTCATTTTTCAAATAATAACTTGCAAACTCAACCTTCTATTCTTCCTTTACCTTAACTAAAGCAAACGACTTCTCTATTTCCTTTAGCCAAACATTCGCTTCAATCGGATCTAAGGAACCCTTGAATTCTGGTGGGTTCACCGCCTGAAAAGTTTTGAAATTTACCTGGGGATTAATCTGCCTTTGTTGTTATTGAGTCAGGTGAACTGTTTGTTGAGCCAAGATCCAAAGAATCTGGGCTACTGCTGGGTCTATAGGTCCTGGGTTTGCATTCTGGTTGGTATTATCTTGGTTGTTGTTGTTGTTAGTTTTTCATTCTGGGTGTTGGTGCGGGTATTTCTTCTGGGAGGCATTTTCTGTAAAGAATCAAACAACTTATTTAGCCTTTAAATCAAATTCTTTGCATAAAAGAAATGTTTTGTAAAACAGAAATATCTCTTTTTGAAAATAGTTGTAACAGTTAAACTAAGTAAATTGTATGCTTCTTTATAGAATGTAAACAGTTAAAGGGGTAGGGTACATGGTGTCACAGGTGGTATAACTGGTGCAATAAATAAAGTAAAGTAAAATAGGTGCAGTAATGTAAATGACAATGCTGGAAAGGAAAAGGTACCGATATATATAGATCAAAAGTTTTAGGTAGTACAAGCGTTAAAATGCTTCGGAAGTAAAATCAAAAGGGTACAACAAACCTACTCACTACTCAGCAGATCTAGTCTATAAATACAACCCAAAAGTATACTGATACATACTACATACTACCGTACATACTAAACAACCACAACAACACTGATCAACATCTCCATCTCGGTGCCTCTGGCTCTAACTCCAAGGAAACTCTGGTCCGCCCAGCCTCTCGAGGTCCTCCATCACCTCCCTAGCCCATCCCATAAATGCATCAGGGCCAGCTAATGTAGCCCCATGCAATCTAGCCTCAAGAACCCTCCATGTCACATGAATCTCCTCTCGAAGCTCCCTCACACCACGATCAACATCTGTAGTCCTGATGATATGCTGCAGCTCTCGGATCTGTTCCAACAAGGAATCACGCTCCAGTAGAAGAGCCTCATACCGGTAATAAGGAACAGGATGCAATGTAAAATGGAATGGGGCACCTGCAACTGAATGCCCATTGGAATCTGAATCAGCAGGTGGGGGTCCTCTGATAGGTGGCCTCATGCCTGGGGGTGGAGTAGCCTACAGTGGTACGGGCTGCAACACAGGTGGAGGTAAAATAGCCAACACTGGTGGAACAACAGGACGTGGATCTGAAGATGGTCCTCCAATTGAGGGCTCTGAGTAATCAGCTGATACGGGGATGAAAGAGTCGGCCATTACTGCTATCTAAAATCATATCGCAAAATAAGAATCTGGAACCTCAATGTGAATCATACTAATACATGTTATACCGTCGCACTCAACCTCTCGACGTTCTAACTTTCTATTTCCTTACTTCTAATCCTAACCCCCTACCCATTCCCGTCAGTCTAGGCTTTTGTTAGTGACTTATAACCTGTAGCTCTGATACCAAACCTGTGGCGCCCTCCAAACCCGGGTCAAAAGTTTGGAGTCTACACACACACACACACCTTATTTATAACCTGTTTATAATAATAATAAAGATAATAATATACAGTGACCCTACTTACCGACTACCACGGATCGCAACAGGTTAAAGTATGCACACAAACCACACACACACACTTATATTATAAACGCCCAAATCCCAACTATTCAAACTTACAACTAAATATTAAACATTATTACAAACTTCATAAACTTATACTATTCCAAAAGCTGTCAGCTAACTTAACTCGATCAACCTGGACCCCTACTTCTCGCACTAGATTGGGGATCCTCGCTACCAACAGGTTCCTTCTTAACTGGAAAAGAACATGAACAACATCGCACAAATGAGCTAACTAGCCCAGCAAGTCACAATGACAATACAGAGAATAAAATGATCAAGTGAAATGATTTGAGGTATCAAGTGAACAATGAATAATGATTCATAATTGGATATTATATTTTCATTTTAAAAACCAAGGTTAGGCTGCTGATCAGTCACGCACTAACCCCGAGCAAGGCACACAGCTCTGCTCTAATTACTGGATCCAAGGCACACATTGGCCTACTTGACCACCAATCTGGTCTGACCACGAATCCGGTCCACAATTTTATAAAACAATCCAATTCTATCACAATAATAGAATAAACAATGTAAAGCAATAAACATAATCATAATCAGTATGGAATATTGCAATAATGGGATGGGTTTCAATCTTCGCAAGGAAGCGATTCCAAAAAAATAGCTATCAGCTGGTGAAAGAATCGAATAACAAAAGAATCAAGATTTCAAAGTTAAAAGGATTTGGTCTTTTAATGTATAGGTTATCATGGTTTGAGTATATAAGCAAATCTGGGTTCAGTGTTCAATGTTTAGTTTGTATGTATTTGTTGAGTAGTATCATATATTTGTGGTTCGTATTCGGGTATTCAGTAATCAATGGTTCAGAAAGAAAAAGGTTTATGGCTCAACGATCAATAGCTGAAATCAAGGTTTAGGGTTCAGTGCTTCAAAGCACTTGCAATATAAAATAGAACTATCATCAATTCACAATATATCTCGAGAAAGTTCAGAACAATTGCCTGATATTAGCTTGCTATACTTCACTAACTTCCAATCACAATCTCATATTCCTCGACTACTTGCTTCCCTTTCCTACGCCTTGCCTCTTCTTCTCACATATCATAAGTATCTATCGATACTCAACTCATACGATTCTATTCG
Source organism: Apium graveolens (assembly GCF_009905375.1). Taxonomy (NCBI): domain Eukaryota; kingdom Viridiplantae; phylum Streptophyta; class Magnoliopsida; order Apiales; family Apiaceae; genus Apium; species Apium graveolens. Next base: position 93,242,200 of record NC_133648.1, read on the forward strand.
GTATACACTTTTATCTACCCTTCGTTTTACCCAAATCCGATTAGCGGATTAAAAGTTATGTTAAAAATAAGTAAACACCGATCACATAGACCGACAGTCAAACAAAGAAGTCATATATAACAAATAGAACGTCAAACAATCAACGAAACTTCATTTATAAGGAAGTCTCGGGTCATAAACAGTCTTTCGGGTATTTAATATGATTTTTAAAACATTTTCGAAGTCAAAATGGGTCATTGGATCAATTTCTGGTAATAAACAGAGTCTGATTACTCGAATCTGACTCTAAACTAATTTTATAATAATTATCGAGCCTTGAAAAGAATTTAAAATAATATTTTAAAGCTCGAAACTATTTTTCAGGATTTTTAAATCATTTTAAAATAATTAAATCCAATTAAATAATTAATTAAAATCAATTAATAAATAATTAAACTAATTAATCAATTAATATTTAAATTAATTGATCAATATAATAATTATTATTAATTACAATTAATTAATTAATTTAATTTTTGAATTAAAAAAAAATTCAGAATTAAAATATTGATTTTAAAATATTAAAAATAATTTTTGAAAATAAATTATAACCAAAAATATCATTTTTATAAATTTTGAAAACAGAAATCAGGTTTTTGTAAGTTTTTAAAACAGAAATGCACAATTTGCGGACGGCCGGGAAGCCATTAACGGCGACCCGCCGCCGCGCAAGCTCGCCGGAATCACACCACAAAGCTCAGAATGATTTAAAAACTCAAGGAAATATGTGGTAATTGCCAGGAACTTATTCATGGAAACAAATTAAGCAAACAAACTCTTATTTAGTCGGATTTGTGCCCGGATACGAAGAACTCCGGCGAACTTTCAAATCACAAACACGGTCACTACGAGCAACGTCGATTAACAAGCTATATATGAATCGATTGCAAATTATAAGGGGAACAAAACCCACCCAATCTCAATGACTTTTAATCCCTATTTAAGAAACCCCTAAAATTAATCAAGAACATTCATATGAACATAAACCCTAATTTTTAAATTCGAGAATCAAACCCTAATTTGAACATGTTATTGAACTCCAAATTGATCATATGACATACCAAAATCATCAGGAAGACAAGCTCTACAACATGCAATCATCAAATTATTCAAACAATCATCCGAACAAAAATTCATAATTTTAACCAAAATAATTTGAAAATAAATGAAAATATATAAAATAAACCTTTGATTCTGCAGTTCTGAAACTTGGATAATCTGATAGAACACTTCGAGACATAAAAACGTAAAAACGGGTGAAGTCGGCTGGTTCCCGATTATATAAAATAGTTTATAAATACTCGGAATTTTTTTTTATAAAATTCCATGAATTTCCTATAAAATCATAAATCATCATAAAAATAAATAGGAAGATATTAAAATTATCTATATTTTATTTTGGACATAAATAAAATTAAAATACTCAATTTATATTATTTTTAAACATCCAAACATATATACCACTTAACAAATAATTCACAGAATAAATACTGAATATGCATAATATTTACTTATTAGCAAAATTAATTAAGACGGTACTTAGTTTTTTACTATTAAAAGAATTATTGAAATCTTTTTTTAATTACATTTTATTTTGAATCCAGCAATTGCAAATACGAATATAGCTAATTAAAAAGAATGTTAGTCTATATTATTTTAAAGGACAAATTATTGTGCTTTAATTAGTAATCTTCCTATAGGTTCCAAGATTTCTAGAAATAATTTTTTACCAGTTAAATTATACAAATTTACATCTATACATATTTTAGTGAACAATATTTGCAGACTAACATTAGTAATATACATATATAAGTTTTTCACCTAGTACGACTTATTCGAAATGTCAAAAGCAGTTTCACATTTTTTGAAATAATTTTGGTTCCGAAGTAATTGTAGTCTTTAAGTTCTTATTTTGAAGTAAATTATAATACTATAAATAACAAATACGAATATATATTATGACTTATCCAAATTAACCGCTTCAAATATATCTATAAATAACTTCATTAAGACGGTACTTAGTTTTTTACTATTAAAAGAATAATTGAATTCTTTTTTTTAATTACATTTTATTTTGAATCCAGCAATTGTAAATACGAATATAGCTAATTTTAAATAATGTTAGTCTATATCATTTTAAAGGACAAATTACTGTGCTTTAATTAGTAATCTTCCTACAGGTTCCAAGATTTCTAGAAATAAATTTTTACCAGTTAAATTATACAAATTTACGTCTATATATATTTTAGTGGACAATATTTGTAGACTAACATTAGTAATATACATATATAAGTTGTTCACCGAGTACGACTTATTCGAAATGCCAAAAGTAGTTTCACAATTTTTGAATTAATTTTGGTTTCGAAGTAATTATAGTGTTTAAGTTCTTATTTTGAAGTAAATTATAATATTATAAATAACAAATACGAATATATAGTATGACCTATCCAAATTAACCGCTTCAAATATATCTATAAATAACTTCATTAAGACGGTACTTTGTTTTTTACTATTAAAAGAATAATTGAATTCTTTTTTTAATTACATTTTATTTTGAATCCAGCAATTGCAAATACGAATATAGCTAATTTCAAAGAATGTTAGTCTATATCATTTTAAAGGACAAATTACTATGCTTTAATTAGTAATCTTCCTACAGGTTCCAAGATTTCTAGAAATAATTTTTTACCGGTTAAATTATACAAATTTACGTCTATATATATTTTAGTGGATAATATTTGCAGACTAACATTAGTAATGTACCAATGCATATAGAAATTATATGGTACAATTATTCAAGTGACATAATAGAATAAAACTGTCGTCATATTAGAATATTTTCTAACACTTTATTGCTTTTTTAATTAAGATAATCGTATTTTTTAATATATAAAATTGGACACTATATAATAGAGGTGCAGAGGTGAAGATTAAACCCATATGTTTATTATTATTATGTGGATATTAGAGTCTTTGATGTGACAATTCAGGAAACGAAGAGATATACACGCATGCACGCATCTGTAACGATGTCTCGGTATCTGTAATACACGGTGAACTTTGTTCACTGAACTAGCCTTAAAAGTTTCTTTTCATATCCTCACCTGTCATAATAGAATAGTAATAAAAGCCCATCTCTTCATTTTTCCATACCTTTTGCTATATAAACCAATACTTTATCAGACATAGAATCATAATACACCTCTGCTAGCAGTGATAAAATACACTATTTTTTAGCTTTAACCCAGCAAACAAGGTAGTAAAATGGCTTCTTCCTCTAGAAAAAGGTAACTGTTTTGTGCAAAGAGTTTAGGTCAGGAACATCGGTATCCGAGATCTGTCCTGTACATATCTCTCACCATCATCATTTTATATGTTTATTATACTTTGTACTGTATCAATTATATTATTATTTTTATTATCACACAGGCCTCATACTTCAAACGATAGTCATTCGGATTCAGAGGAGGACGAGACCATGAAGGCAATTGACCGTTATGAAACAAATGCTTATGAGATTTTTGAGAAGTAACTAAAACACTTGAACTTTAACATTGCTATGATTCGTGATCAGTGGATGGAGCTCACCAAGAGTCACAAAGAATTCAGCAAAACTCACGAAGTGTTCACCAAGAACTTTTCCGAGCAGCAGAAGATCATGGGTGAAAACATAACTGCGTTGTCTGTTGAAACGAAGAACATAAGGGAAGAGATGAAAGAACTGTTGTTTAAAGTCTGAACCAATGCATGGTTCTATCATAAGCTTTTAAGTATTTGTTTGAACTAATATGATTATTATTAACAGAATCCTTTAATTATCATGTTTCATGAATGAAAATTTGCTTCATCATCAGTAATCTTTTGTTATAATTTGATCTATTCCTGTATTTTTACTTATTTCTGCATCATGTAATAATATTAGATTGTTAGTCTACTTCAAAATCCTCCCAATATTATCCTCGAATTTGTTAAAAATAATAAATATAACCAAAAAATTATCAACGAATAGTGCAGAAGGGAATAAGTGTGCTAGGGTAATACGTAGCGACTTTATGAACAATCTCATCTACCTAAATAACGATTATCATTGTTGCTTTAAATGTAATAAAATCTCCATGTAAGGTAGTCAACTTTAACATTTGTGCATGATAACTTACTTACCTTACCTTAACGTACAAATTTTTTTACAGTGAAGAATATGTTTTTTAATGGATTCTTAAGATTTGAAATTACATCATTTTACTGTACCGTTTTTTTTAGATAATTACTAAACTGAAAAAAAATGTTATTTAAATAACTAACATCTACTTGCAAAAAATAAAAAAAATACTCTTCTATTTCTAATAAATTTTTAAAAGTTTTTAAATAACATTCGTGCATGATAACTTTAATTACCTTTTTTAACGTACCAATTTTTTTACAATGAAAAATATGTTTTTTAATTAATTCTTAAGATTTGAAATTACATCATTTTACTTTACCGTTTTTTTAAGATAATTACTAAACTGAAAAAAACGTTATTTAAATAATAATTGTCTACTTACAAAAAAGTAAAAAACAATTTACTCTACTACTTCTAATAAGTTTTTAAAAGTTTTTAAATTTTATTATAAATAATAGATCAAATATGTAATTGTCCATTACATTGGCTTTTTTAAATTCACAAATTTGTCAAATGACATTATACATACTAATCAACCTTTCATGTATATTATTGACCTAATATAAAATATAAAAATTTTGTAGTTGATTTTCTTGGTCTTAACCTTAGAGTTTATTTAACCGAATCACTCATAAAAAAAGAGAGACTTTTATATATTTATAAATTTTGACTAGTAATACTTATAGATGAATTATAACCCCCTATATATTTTTAACTAATATCTCGCGTACTATCTTAGCCAATAGGGTCTATAATATTAAACACAACAAAAATATATGACATGAACCGTACTAGATTTTTACACTAATTTAATTACAGTTAACATGAAAGTTAGATTAATAGCACCAAGATAGTATAATTATTGTTAAAAAGTGATCCATTCCAATAAAAATATTCACTAACCAAGGAAATGCATTTGTATACTAATCAAAAGGCTATATAATTGTAATATAAAATAAAGTGCATAGTATTTAGTTAAGGATTCAACATTTACAGATTAGAGTACATATATTTGTTATCCCATTTACAAATTATATTGTTAAATTGCAAAGATAAATATATCATGTTTCAAGTTAAACTTTTGCATTACACGAACCAAAATCCACACAAAATTAACGTATTTAATAAAAAGTGTTGGACAAACTTAGTATTTTAGACTAAGTTGTGAATCATTTTGAGACTCTATATGAGTGAGACACATTATGTGTTAGTGGTGTGTATTTATTGGAACGTATTCTTCTCTTCGAGGGGATTCCAACGCATATTAACATGCTCAAAATGAGTAAAAGGTGAATGAGAACTGATGTTCCAAAGTTTTACCTTTTAATATGAAAAGTGGTTTGTACCACATCGAGAGTAGCACAAACCTATTCCTTAGTTTTTCTTATAAATACCATGTACCACATCGAAAAGAAAAACAAGTCCTTTCAAGCCTCTCTTTATAAATAGAGTCTTAGGGCACCAGTTTTTTTAAGTCAAGGAAATAAGAGTCATCTCTTTCATTCTTGGTCTCTTTAGTCTTAAATTTTTTCAATATTCCGGTGATAGTTCTCGGGCTCAGTTCAAGTTCGCTGAGAGTATATTCGATCTATCGATTATACTAGTATCTCGTTTTATCCTGGGAAGCAGGTCGCTAAACACGGATGGTGCGGGGCGAAACTGCTTTAAGGAGACAGTTTTCTGGACTCGAGATTAAATCCAATCTCTGTTTGTTTTCTCAAACCCTTCTCCTAATTTAATTGTTAATTCTTATATGCTTATGTGATTTAAGAATTAGCAATGTTCTTATGAATTAGTATATATTCAATATATATATAATAATGTCTTTATCGTACAAGATTGATAACAATCTTAAAGCAGTTTTCTTCAATTTTCATACTTTCTTGTGAGTAGACGCAAAAGTCAATTTGATTGTTTAAATTGGATTTATTTATGGGTATATGAGTGGCAATTATTTGCCTCATTAATTAAATTAAATTTAGTGCGTTAATTTCTTTGATCACTTGTTTCCATGTGCTTGAAATTAATATAAATTTGATTTTAAGTGGTGCTTTGTTTAAGCATAACAGGTACGAGGCAAAAGTAAGCACAAAGTTGTTGGATAATTGGTTTCTTATAAGGCTATTGATGCTTTAATGGTTATTGATTTATGATCAACTTATATTCAAGTGGACATATTTGGTGACATCTCTCTGGGGTTGATCATTATAAATTGGTAGATTAAACCCAAATTTATAATTCGTCCATGTTTTCGCTATTAATGGATAGCTTATTATGTTTTGTTAACATTGTGATTGATTTCTTAATTCTGAATTAATTTTGGAATTATTAGTACACTGATACAAGAATCGTATATGCTATAGTTTACATGCGTGTTTGCAAGTTCATAACATGATATTGATATGCAATTAAATGATATGGGTACATAAATGTGACCCTTCATGATGGAACTTGATTATTTGGTGATTAATTTTTTAATCATTGTTGAGTGATGATAAGGCATCAATTATTATTGTTTAATCTTTAATAATGGAGTTATATCACAAACTTGTAATACTGGATAGAATCAAGTAACATGTTTGTTGTTAAATAATGTGACGAGGTGGGCAGCTGAAGTGAACCAGATTTACAATTGCTCAGGATTCTCCACATTAAAAAACCTAATGGGCCTGGAGTACAGGTTATGGGTCGGCACATAAATTATATTTTTCTGGTTGGATTTTTCCTCCAGTTAAATAGTAATTTCACGTGTTAGTGTCGGTCTGCTGCGGCAGTGACACACGAGCCTATTATAGTGATCCATATGATACTTAATACGGTGAATATTGATCTCAGTAGTTATGCTGAACTTCGGAGAGAATCCGAAAAGTTGTTAACCCTAACGCATCAGTTGATCAAGGATCACTGAATGTGGGGTTATTGAAGATTTATGTTCTTCCTTGGGCCTTTTATGGTTGTACCAGTAGGTGAGCCAGAAATGTAGGTTCGTGTGAACCATGTAAATATTTTGTAGAGAAATTCGGTAATTGAATTTTTAATGATAAGAACCACGGGAAGTTCTTTAAACATGATATTAAAATCTTATAGGTTTTAATGAATGACGTAAAACCTGCTCAGATGAGAGGTAGTGACACGATACGTGTTTACTGTCTGGTTTGATAGTAAAACATTTATCACTCGTACTCGTAGTCGAGTCAATATTGAAGCTAAATATAGAGATGTGTGCTCTATAAACTCAAGGGTAAATCCAACTTAATACAGATAATTAAGATGGTAGTGAATAAATTTGATGATGAATAATCACCGGGTAAATTCTGTTTGCAACGTGAATATTCACGAGGTCGTTGCACCTTACTCGCATTAAATAAATGGAGTAGATGCAGGCTTGAGTTGCGCTCTGAGAGAGATGCAAAACGATTGTGATCAGCTCAGACTATCACTGAATTTGAGGATATTAGTTACGAAGGGCTAATCGTTCCTTAAACATGATACCACAGAAGGAAATAATTAAATTTCCTATTAGTTTTGGAATATTTTCTGACATTCTGTAAAATATTAAAATTGTGGTGTATCTAAAATAGAAAATTATTGAATTTTCTATGAATAGTGGAATGTAATGAAACATTCTTGAAAATAATTGAAATGTGGGGGTATCTCGAAACTTGATACCAATACCTCTGTTGGTAGCATGAGATCCAAAATCAATTGAGATATTTTGGATGGATACATAGACAATGGTTGAGTCTAATAATATCTGATATATAAATCTAATTTTTGAGATTCGTAAGAATACTATTATAGAGTTTAGGAATGCTTATGCGATAAGCTAGTAGATCCTAGTAGATCTGTAATTAAAAGTCATCTAAATGAACTTACGAGTTATTGGATGAATGTGAGAATGAACCTGCAGAGAGCAAAAGACTTGGATAATTGCTAGTCCCGAATGTCTTGATAATTTGCTTGAAGGTGAACTCGTAAATTTAATAGAAGCAATGCGCTTCTCGTAAAATTTATTGATAAGTCAATATTTCAAGAGAAAATTTGACTATTACTGAGAGTCAATAAATCAAGATTTTCTAGCACGTGTACTAGAAAATGGATTGTGCATGTTCTCTCTATGTCCTTTGTGGGGGAAAGGATGTTAAGAAATAGAGAGAGTGGTTCTGTTTGACAGAATCTTATTTAAAAAATATATAGATCTTCTTACGAGATAGAAGCATTAGGACCCAAATGAATTTTTAAATTAGGAAAATATATCTGGGTCTGAAGGAAGTATAAGGTCAGACTGATACAAAAATATTACAGTCGAAAGTGATGACCTTATATAATTTATGAAATATTCTCGAGTTTTGAGAATAAGGTTTATTAAGATGATACTAAAATTATCGTATTGTGAAATTTAAAAGTGCATCAATGAACATTTAGATGGTCTTTCTAAATAGATATTTGGAGAAATATCTATTTACGTGAACCCGAGGGTTGCTCTAGATAAAGCAAGAGTAGAAAATCTGTTTTTCGGTGATCATGTTGAGTGAAACAACATTGACACGAAATAATGACATATTAAATTTGATATTGCTATGATAAGCAATGGCTTCAAATAAATGACATGGTTGCCATTTTGAGGACGCTCAAAATTGGTTGCTATGTGAATAAGGATTGCCAGTTTAAGGACGCTTAAACTCGGTAATGATGCAAACTGAAATTGCTGGTTTTTGGGACGCTAAAAGCTGGTAATATCAATAACAAGTGAAGCCTTAAGTAATAACTAGTAAAGTTATTTCATAAATGTGAAATATGAGATGTCAAACTGATTCAAAATCAGAGAATTGACAAGTGTGCATGTGTTATTTACACAAGATATGCAAGTCATAATTGATTGCATGTGAGTGATCTGATCATTACGAGAAGTAATGACAAGAGGATCATCTCTGAAAATCTTGATGAGATTGAAAAGTTTTTATTTGAAGATTACAATCTTCGTGACTTTAAAAGTTTTAGATGATACATGTCACATGTTGGTGATGTGAATTTTGAAGAGATCAACGAAGCTAAAGTTGTCATAGCTGGAATGGATTTATATTTATCCAAGCGTAGATGAACAAGGATCTCTCAAGAAGGATTGCAAATCTTTTGTACTTTTTAAAATTGTACAAAATTAGACATAGGCTACACAGTTGGTAAACTTGGTAGATGCACGAGTACAATGGAAATTGGTCACTTGGAAGTGATTGCAATGAGATTTAAGGTGTATGATATGTGCTCGTGAGCTTGGACTGCAATACGAAAGATATCTAATTGTACTATGTGAATATAGTATGTAAATTAGATATTTGACTTTAAGAACTTAAAAGTCATTCGAGAATACATTTCACACTTAGCAGTCGTGTCATGGAACTCCTAAACTTAGCTCGATTCATGATGGAATACGAGTCTGGTGCATAAAATAAATGCAGTTAAAAGGCTGAGTAGCCACTTTGTAAGGATATTCCTAAATGACAAGGAAAATATGTCTTCAATATGCATATATCGTGTAATCAATATGCAAATTGGGAGATGACATTATTGTGTATGAAATGGTATGTCTCACATCTATGATGAGGACATAATACCATTAAACAACTATTCTCAACGAGAATTATCATGATTGACTATGTAAAGTCAAATGATAATGTTTGGATCCACTAACCAGATGGTTAAACTGAGCGAATCTGTTTAAGACAAGGGAATCTAGTTAGACCGAGAGATAGTTGCCAAATCATCGAGAGGAGTGAGCCTTGCCTATTGCTTAACGGCGTCATGATGGACACCCAACCTTGCTGACTGGAGATCCCAAGAACTTGGTTCAATGGGATAACTAAATCATGATGACCAAATCACTGTGGGGGTAACCCCTGGCCTATTTCTATGATGATGAAACAGTGAGACCCGTAAGGTACGAGGTTAAGCTTTATGCTTTTAATGATCTTTGACGAATACAAGGATTTCAAGTTTGAATACATAATATTCGGTTGAGTAAACGCGGGTTACTCTATAAGATAAAGATCACCTATGTAAGAGAGAAGTATGGCCGCTTCAAAGGAGAATTGCGAGGCACAATTCTTTAGAAACTCTTGCAGAACCAGGACGATGTTCCAGGGTCAAAATGGACATAATCATGAGAACTGAATGAGTCAGGAAAGATATAGTGATGAGTATGTCATCGTTTACACAAATGGTCGAACAGTTCAAGGACATCGCGTCATACTGTCTACCAGTAAAGTCGATATTCTTATTCGAGCGAAGGTTCAAGGAGCATTCTCTACCTATCGTATGCTATATCTGACCGCCGGAATTATCACCAAGTCAAGCTCCGCGTCTGTCTGTCTATGTGGTGTCTATGTGGTGCGTGCTACTGGACCATCAATCTCATTTGTGGGGGATTGTTGGACAAACTTAGTATTTTAGACTAAGTTGTGAATCATTTTGAGACTCTATATGAGTGAGACACATTATGTGTTAGTGGTGTGTATTTATTGGAACATATTCTTCTCTTCGAGGGGATTCCAACGCATATTAACACGCTCAAAATGAGTAAAAGGTGAATGAGAACTGATGTTCCAAAGTTTTACCTTTTAATATGAAAAGTGGTTTTGTACCACATCGAGAGTAGCACAAACCTATTCCTTAGTTTTTCTTATAAATACCATGTACCACATCGAAAAGAAAAACAAGTCCTTTCAAGCCTCTTTTTATAAATAGAGTCTTAGGGCACCAGTTTTATTAAGTCAAGGAAATAAGAGTCATCTCTTTCATTCTTGGTCTCTTTAGTCTTAAATTTTTTCAATATTCCGGTGATAGTTCTCGGGCTCAGTTCAAGTTCGCTGAGAGTATATTCGATCTATCGATTATACTAGTATCACGTTTTATCCTGGGAAGTAGGTCGCTAAACACGGATGGTGTGGGGCGAAACTGCTTTAAGGAGACAGTTTTCTGGACTCGAGATTAAATCCAATCTCTGTTTGTTTTCTCAAACCCTTCTCCTAATTTAATTGTTAATTCTTATATGCTTATGTGATTTAAGAATTAGCAATGTTCTTATGAATTAGTTATATATTCAATATATATATAATAATGTCTTTATCGTACAAGATTGATAACAAAAAGTACATACAATTGGCTTTTTACATATATGAGCACAACACGAATAATGTGTAAGTTGTGCATCATTTGGATTTGTACACCATGTACCAGTTATACCGGGATGGTACCGATTTAAAAATTTTCTATTACTTCAAAAAATGCCAGTATATATATCATTTCAATTAACAAATTACTGTAGTGTAGTTATTAATCTTACTATATGTACCTATAGTTCTAGAAATCTTTTTTTATTAATTTAATTAAAGCATTTTTATTTTGTATTATTAAATTGGAAAAAAATCTGGATACGGTAATTAGTAAATTCAAACCAGTATGTGTCGCTATGCATTATCTTATCCTTTGGTTTTAAAGTCCAAACTGATTTTAGTCTATAATTTCTCACCAACACCCTTAAACTTTTTAACATTGTCATTACAAATTTTAAATGAAATTTGTAATTTTTCATTATATACTTTATCGTTTTTTTAAGATAGTTACTAAACTGAAAAAAACGTTATTTAAATAATAATTATCTACTTACAAAAAAGTAAAAAACAATTTACTCTACTACTTCTAATAAGTTTTTAAATTTAATTATAAATAATAGATCAAATATGTAATTGTCCATTACATTTACTTTTTTCAATTCACAAATTTGTCAAATGACCTTATACATACTAACCAACCTTTCATGTATATTATCAACCTAATATAAAATATAAATTTTTTGTAGTTGATTTTCTTGGTCTTAACCTTAGAGTTTATTTAACCGAATCATTCAGAAAAAAAAGATAGACTTATATATTTTATAGATTTTGACTAATAATACTTATAGGTGAATTATAACCGCCTATATATTTTTAACTAATATCTCGCGTATTATCTTAGCCAATAGGGTCTATAATATTAAACACAACCAAAAATATGACATGAATGTACTAGATTTTTACACTAATTTAATTACAGATAACATAAAAGTTAGATTAATAGCACCAAGATAGTATAATTATTGTTAAAAAGTGATCCATTCCAATAAAAATATTCACTAACCAAGAAAATGCATTTGTATACTAATCAAAAGGCTATATAATTGTAATATGAAATAAAGTGCATATTATTTAGTTAAGGATTCAACATTTTCGGATTAGAGTACATATATTTGTTATCCCATTTACAAATTATATAGTTAAATTGTAAAGATAGATTTATCATATTTCAAGTTAAACTTTTGCATTACACGAACCAAAATCCACACAAAATTAACGTATTTAATAAAAAATAAATACAATTGGCTTTTTACATATATGAGCACGACACAAATAATGCGTAAGTTGTGCATCATTTGGATTTGTACACCATGTACCAGTTATACGGGATAGTACCGATTTAAAAACTTTCAATTACTTCAAAAAATGCCAGTATATATCATTTCAATTAACAAATTACTGTATTGTAGTTATTAATCTTACTATATGTACCTATAGTTCTAGAAAGCTTTTCTTATTAATTTAGTTAAAGCATTTTTATTTTGTATTATTAAATTGGAAAAAATCTGGATACTGTAATTGGTAAATTCAAATCTGTATGTGTCGCTATGCATCATCTTATCCTTTGGTTTTAAAGTCCAAACTGATTTTAGTCTATAATTTCTCACCAACGCCCTTAAACTTTTTAACATTATCTATACAAATTTTAAATGAAATATATATTTTTTCATTCTATATTATTTTCTAATAAATTAGATAGTTAAGTAAACAATGTTTCACCTATTTTACATTTTCAGTATATACAAAATTTAGGAAATAAAACAACTCTAAAGTAGAATCGTTTTTTAGCCAATTATTTTGCCATATACTTTTTTAAAGATAGACTAAATTTTATAATTATTTTAATCTTCCTACAAATATCATCGATAAATATACCCTTTACCAAGATAGTAGAATCACAAAAAGTGTTCCCTACCCCAAAATATGCATGTCTATTTAATTAAGATTATACAAAGATATATGACATTCAAATATACGTTTATCAAAATCCAAAGTAGATGTTTCCAACAGTAAGAAAACATAATTTAAAAAATTGAATACACTTATTCTTTTTACAAATATGTTTCCCACACTAATTACCCTTAAGTTTGGCACCCTTATGTGACAAATTACCGTGCTTTAGTTATTAATCTTCCTACATGTTCCAAGAATTCAAGAACTTTGTTTTTAATTAAACTATATTTATTGTAAGATTTAAAATCTACATTATTTCAATATGAAAATTATTGTACTCTAATTACTCATACTATGATGCGTATAATGGTAGAATTAAAGTTGTATTTCTAGATTTTTAATACGATTTGTATAGAGAATATAAAAATAATATTTATAATTTATATCGTCATTTAAGATTTATACAGTGAAACTAATATATGTAGACTATATTTCCATAACGAAGAAATACATAAATTTATAAAAGTTTACATATCACGGAAAATGCATATTTATAAGAAGCAAAGGCCAAAAATATACTAAATCTTATAAATTAATCTTTGGTCTTCATGTCGTTCATACAGCACTGGATACTGTTTTAACAAAATTGCTTTTTTTAATATAAACTTTGCTTAATCAACCACATATCCAATGCGCAGTGCCCATTGTATAAAATATATTTACATATACAGGTTCCATTTTCTATTATATATATTCACTTCTTCATAGAAAGCATAAATCCTATTCAATCACAGCCTTTGATACATTAACTTAATGTCTTCCACATTCAATACAATATACAGCTTGAAGGCGGAGAAGATCGTTTACTCCATAAGAGTACGAACACAGGCGGTGTGGAAAGGAGTAAATAGGATAACTAATGAATTTAAAGGCTTCAACATCATTTGTGTTGATGAGCAGGTATGATAGCTTTTAATACATATCTTACCTTCCATCTAGGCTTTGAATTTCTAAGTTCTAACTGTCATTAATTTGTTAAAGAGTTGTAGAATTCATGCATTTATTAGCGAAAAGATGTCTGATGCATTTGGAGAAGATCTGAAAGAGGGTCGGATTTACACACTATATAATTTTAAGGTTGTAGAGTACAGTGGTAATGAGATAAATAGAGCTGTCAGAAACAGAAAACACATATATTTCGTATTTCGACAACCAAACAAAGTTTGAAAGAGTTAATGAAGATGTTCCTCTCATGAAACCGTATGCTTTCGATATATTCTCCCTCAAAGATATTACACAGATTGGTTTGGATAAGCTATTTTTAGTTGGTAATAATTTATTTTAGAATATTTAATCACCCAACAAATATCACTATGTTATTAATGTGACAAAATCCATTTAATTTATTTTTATTCTTGATATTTTTAAGATGTTGTCGGAAAGGTTGACACATCAACAACAAGGTCTCTTTCTTCAAAGGATGACCCCAACAAGCGTCATGTTAAATTTAAGTTAACGGATGGAAGGTAAAAAATTCTAACTTCATCTTATATATATAAACAGCTGTAGTTGACTCATTGCTTTTTCTACTAATATATATAAATATATATTTATAATTAATAGAGTACTATAATTTCCAGAGATGAAGTGATGGTTACTTTCTTTAATGAGTTTGGACAAGATTTTGAACGTGACTTTAAGAGTTTAGTGACAAAAGAAATTTTTGTTATTATTGCCTGTGCTAAAGTCAATAAATATGAAGGTAACAGTGTATTAAAGAAATTAGATTTTACCTTATCATTCAAGAAATTATTCAAGAAAGTTACAATGTAATTACAAATATTTATGTACCATTGCACTTAGCTACAGGAGAAATTTACTTGAGTAATTACCCGGCAACAAGATATTACCTGAACCCGGATCACTATAGTATCCCAGTACTTATAAACAGGTAATACTTGTAGCATTTAAAATACTGATTCCACTGTACTACTTCATAGGATAATTTAGGTTGACATATTAACTTCAATTATGCTTTAACATCACTTTCTGTTAAAAAATGTCTATGGTTGACAAGG
Organism: Apium graveolens; assembly: GCF_009905375.1. NCBI lineage: Eukaryota > Viridiplantae > Streptophyta > Magnoliopsida > Apiales > Apiaceae > Apium > Apium graveolens. The sequence goes on from NC_133648.1 coordinate 93,257,541, forward strand.
AAGTTAAGGAGGAGTCAGTTATATACAGTGTCAAGGAGATTAAGAATCTGACAGAAAAGTTCATCGAGGTAAAATTCAATATAAATAATAAAACATTCATATAATGAAATTATAAACTAACATTTTCTCCATTTTCGACATACCTAACTAATTCATAACTACATAAACCAATTTTATGTAAGCTTACTGTGAAAAAAATTGAGCAAGACTGTTCATGGTATGATAATTTCCACAACAAGTGTGATGAAGAGGTTAATATTGTTGATGGACGGTATCGTTGTAACAATTGCAAGAGGAATTTACCGATTCCAAATAAAAGGTTATTATACATAAGCTGGAATGTTTGTTATTGTTACAATCCAATTATTATATTATTATTATACTTACTTATAATAATATCTACGAAGTAGAAAACGACCTCCGTGAGGTAAACTACAATTTCTCTTAAGGAAAATTAAACGCTATATATTGATGAATGCTAATTATTTGTTGTAGACACCTGGTAAACAAAAGTTTCCACATATTCTCAAGGAATTTGAAAAGAAACAATTTCTTTTCACTTTAGTACCCTCAAAAGAAAATATAGACAATGAATCCCAAGTTTATCTTGCAAAGTGTTTGGGTGAACCACTGGAAATTCTTGACAGTCATAACCCAGAAGATGTTAGCCCAGATGTGGTTGAAATTTCAAATTATGCAGTAAGCAATCAATAACCAAATTAATATGTCGTTATGTATATTACTACAATACATGATTAAAATTAACAACTACCATGTAGGAACTTGAATTACTCCAACCTCTCATGGCATTGACAAGTCCTCCAACTGGGAAATCAACTAACAAGACACGTGGTAGAAAGAACAAAGATTTAAAGAAATGTGAAATTGATGAAACACAGAAGCTTTCTAAAATTAAAAAATCTGGATAAGGTCAGTATTATCTTCAAAATGGCTCTATTAATTATTATTCAGTTTGTTAGTCTTTTAATTTATTTTATAGGTTGGATGTCACAAGAGCGCAGCAACAATTACTACAGGAGCTAGCACTTTATTTCTAAGCCTATGACTTCTGATAGCTTTTGTTTTTTCATTTAATTATGTAATATATATGAGTATTTCTCAAATTTTGTTCAAGGGGTTGTAATTTAACAAATTAAACTTTATCTACATAAGGAGTACTCAATTATGATTTTTGCATTTAAGACACTCAGTCTTATTCATTATACATCATATATCCTCATATATAAACATCCAAATCATAGTTTTCTATTCAAACTAAATCACACATTTAAACTGATGGCAACCAAAAAATATGATTCTTTCAAAGACCTCAGAAAAGGAAAATATGACTGGAAGGTGGAAGCAAGGGTATTGAATCTGTGGAGAGGATGCACAAAGAATTAAGAACCTTTCAAATGGTTCAATCTCCTTCTTGTGGACAGCAAGGTATCAATTAATGGATTCCAAAAACAAACTTTTTTTTCAACTATTTTTTTGATTAATATACTAAATATTTTCTTTTCAGCGTTGTCGAATTCATGCCTTCGCTCCAGGTATAATAGCAAACATAGTTGAACCGGCTTTAAATGTAGGAAAAGTATACCTTTTCAAAAATTTCACTGTCAAGGACTACAAAGAAGACGATAAATTCAGATGCATCGTGAAAGATATTCAGATTGTCTTCTCAGCAGAAACCAAAATTATCGAGGTAGAAAACAAAGCTGTGCAAATTGAACATTACGTTTTTAATTTCTATGACATCGCTGATCTAAAAGACTTGACAAAGCAAACCACCTATCTCATAGGTTATCTTTTTCTTTATGTAAGGCATATGTCATAGCCTATTTGTATATTCGAGGATTTAACTCAACTCAAATAAGAATGTAATAAGTAAATAATGGATCTACCGTCAAAGAGATCTCGCAAAGTAACATCTGTCAAAGGATTCAGAAACAAGTTTCATCTACAGACTTAAGGAGTTAATTCACTGGAAGAAGTTCAAGAAATTGATCAAGCCTCAGTAATATAAATCAAGGTTGTGGATTTAATCAAGTGACAGAGATCTCGTCAGGGTATCAAAGAATTACAAGGATTTAATCTGGAGAAAATCAAGTTGTCAAAGTCAAGACATGAAGAAACGTCATGGAAGTTAGTCACTCATGAACCAGACAGTACATCGAGTGTCAACATTGAAGTGGTGGAATTGATTCATAATTCTCAGTGATTTTCAGAAGATTTTCAGAAGAATGGTTGCTGCTCAGGATTAGTTTTAATTCTCTATTAATTAATTAAGTCATATAATTTAATTAAGAAAATAAATTATATCTGCAAAGATTAATTTATTTATTAAATAAATTAATTGATTAATTAATTCAGAATTAATATTGAAAATTTTCAGAATTGTTTTTGGATTAAAATCAGTCTAAATCAGCAAGACAATTGAAAATAAACTAGCATGACAATCTGGATTGTCATACCGATTGTCATGCCAGGTCATTTCAATAGTCATACTGAAAGTCATTGTGGTTCAACAGATTGTCTTGCTAGCTCAATGGATTGTCTTACTGATTGTCATAGCAGCTATGGGATTGTCATTCCAGTTCAATGAGAGTCTGTTGATTGATTTAAAAAGAAAAGAAGAAGCAGAAGACTTTAATCCAACATACAGAAACCAATACAAGAACAAAAACAGAGCAGCCATAGAAGAAATATTTTATCCTTCATCTGCAAACTTTAAGATCATAATTTCTAGTTTGTAAAGTTAAATCCAAACCACTAGAAATCTTTATCTTGTTCTTGTGTAACTATCTAGCGGATCAAAATCCCTAGAACTTAATCTCAAATTGCGTTTAGCATTTGAATCTTTTTATTACAAAAATAGAAAAAGTTCATGTCGAATTTATTCTAGATTTGTGATAATTAATTTGAGATTAATTCCTTGTAATCGATACAGTTGTTGTAACACCTTTCAAGTTTAATAATATTCTTATTTAACTTGAATTTTGTTTCATATTTTTATTCCGCATTTAATTCGATTATTCGGTACTGTTTGTATTCAACCCCCCTTCTACAAATACATTGGGACCTAACAATTGGTATCAGAGCCTTTTGATTAACGAACAAATCAAGATCCTAGACTTTTGTGATTTTTTCAACTCCTTGAATTTTTATTTATTCAAAAATTCATAATGACTTCACAAAAAGTTGGAACCGTTAAAATTCCACTATTTGATAAAGAAAATTATATCATGTGGAAGAAGAAGATGCTATTATTTTTACAAGTTGCAAATCCCAAATATCTGAACTTGTTAAAGAAGGTTCTAAAAACTCCGATGGTTATTGAACCAGAGGTGATAGTAGATGATGTTGTGATTACCAAAGCTAGAACCTATGTAAAAGAGCCTGAAGATTTTACTCCTGCTGAAAAGGAAGAAGCCTCCTTGGATGCCAGCCTTCAATTAATATTAATTGATTCCCTTGATCCCTTGATGAACAGACATGTGATGAACTGTAAAAATTCCAAACACATGTGGGAAACTATTGAGGTGATTAATGAAGGAACAGAGGAAGTTAGGGAGAACAAGTTGGAGATCCTAACCTCTGAGTATGAACATTTTAAATCAAATCCAGGAGAAGGAATTACTGAAGTGTTTGAGAGGTACAATACGTTGATCAACAACCTGAACATAAATGGAAAATATTATTCAATCAGGGAGGTCAACAAAAAGTTCCTTTTAACACTGCCAACTCATCTTGAACATAGAATCACTACCATTAGAGAAGCTAGAGATCTGAGTTAGATTTCTTTGGATAAACTCTATGGTGTGTTAAAAACCTATGAGTTGGAGCTGATTCAGCAGAAGGAAGTCTACGGGAAAGATAGAATGGTCAGCACATCTACTGCTCTTGTAGCTGAAGGTCAACAACAACAACAATCTCAACAGTCGGAGAGAATGGTACAGTTTTCCGAGGCTGAGGAAAATGTGTTAGTAGCAGAATATGATCCTCCTACTATAAATCAATCCAGTGATGATTTTTATTCCTTGGAAAAGCTGGAGCAATTGGAAGATGAGTCGATGGCCCAAATTGTCAAGAGATTCTCCAATGTCAGATTCAAGAGAAATCCCAAGTTCAAGTACAAGTCCAACTACAACAGATTCCAGACAGGTGGATCTTCATCCTCTAACACCAGGGTGGATACAAAACAGGGATGGTTGATCGGAGCATCATTAGATGCTATAACTGCAATGAGTTGGGACACGTTGCCACATAATGTAGGAAGCAAAAGCAAGTAAGGAAGAACTCTTATGATTCAAATCAGAAGAGTAACTCTGAAAGGGCTTATCTGGCAAAGGGAAGAAGCTGGGATGATACTGATAGTGAAGATGAAGAAGAAGGGAATCTTGCTCTTATGGATATTGATGGAAAAGCTTCATCATCAAGAAAAGAGGTAAAATATACTGATGCTGAATTAGTTTATCATCTAGGAGGTAACTTAGATTGTGCTCGTCGTGATAATGAACTGTTAAGTCAACAGATCAAAGACCTTGAGAAAGAGGTCAATGAATTAAGGCTTGTGCACATTAATCAAGACAAGTTAAAAGAACAAGTATCTTTTCTAGAGAATAGAGTTAACTCTTATAGAAAACTTGAAACTAATCTCAAAGACAAGATCACCGGTCTTGAGACTAAGGTTAGAGCCTACTTCAATTCTTGTTCGAAGGCTAAAGAGTTCTACAGTAAGCAAGCTGTTAATCAAACATCTGGAATAGGTTATGATTACAATGCTGCTATTGGAGAATTTGGCATAAACTCCCCTCCTCATGTCTGTGCTAAAGGTAGGGAAGTACCACATGTGCTTAAGGGTGTTGATGAACCCCTCTATAAAGCATCAATTGTTGAACCATTTGATGCAACCTCTTCTGTTATTCAAGAAGAAATACGTGCTGAAGATCATGCTAATGAGAAGGTTGTTTCTGAGTCAAGTGTGTCGAAAGTTCCAGTCAAAGTTGTGAAAGCAACTAAGACTAACTCAGACATACATGAGTTGGATAACAAAAATGCCATGTCTACCATGCATAAATTGCCTGCTGTTAATCACTCTCATAAAGCATGTGGTGTTGCTAATTGTATGTCTTGTGCTTTTAATTTGATGTATACTTATTTTAATGGTAAGCATGTTTCTAGTGATAAGACTACTCCTCGTCAGCATGTGAATAATAAGAAGCATGATAGGTCTAAGACTGCTAGTCCTTCTAAGGCTAGAAAGGAGACATTTGTGCCAAAGCCTAAACAGAAATTTGTTAAGGCTGTTTACAAGGTCAAATGTTCAGTCATTGAGAAAGTTGAGACCATTAAAATTAAAAATGTTGTTTTGCCTGACAAAGGACAATTCTACAAGTATGCCGGACCCAACCAAGTTTGGGTTCCGAAGAAGGTCTAATCCATTTGTAGTTTAGGGCATTAAACAGGTGTAACCGGTAGTGTGGATTTTTAACAGTGGATCATCAAGACATATGACCGGAGATAGAGCCCTGCTATCAAATGTGGTTGAGAAAGCTGGCCCTCTGATTACCTTTGGAGATAACAGCAAAGGTTTATCTGAGGGATATGGCTGTTTGTAAGCTGGTAATGTTATCATTGAAATCAAACTTCTTTCTACATTAGTGATTTCTTATTTCATGTAAAATCCTTTGAAATCACTATTGTACATCATTACTCTCAAAAGATTAAATGTATAATTTTCATTCATTATAGATCTTAAGTACATTTTATCACTCTATTGCCATATGTTCTGTGATACAGGTTCAGTCTCCAATGACTTTCTTTCATTGACAGTCATGAGGTTGAAAACCCACAACATCTATCCCAGACTGTAAAGACAAGCACAGAAACAGAACCAACCAACATTCTCTTACCACTAAATGTAGTATGAATGAGCGTGAGGGAGATAGTGCCTTAGTGCACCACATAAGGAAGGTTCTGTAGTCAACCCAGTAGCTCTGTCTCCTACATAGATGAGTAGTATTTAAACCGAGACAACTGCTAGCCCCCATACATCTTCTCAAAAAGATGTAATGGCTGAAAAGGCACAAAAACAGTTACTAGATTCATTCTCTCAACAGGGTGCGTCTATTGAAATTTGCCTGTCGACCAAGGTATCCGATGTAGTGTCACCACCTCAAATATAAACAATTCTTGATGCACAAGGAAAGGTTACACACACAAAGGATGAGTTGACAGAAACAAGAGTTTTGACCATTTTAAGGTCAGATTTGATTGTTCAAGGTTCGTTAATGGACCAATTGCCTTTACAGGTGTTAGGAGAGGATACTGATCCAAAAGCCATATGTCAGTGGTCAGTGTCTACCTCCCCAGGCTTAAATCCCCTGGATGCATCTGCGGATAGTGGATCTGACATAGGCGCAGATCGACAACTTGTTGACAATGATTCAGATATGACCTGATGAGTCACAAGAAAATGTCTTCACAGACATTAGAAGGGAACTTTGATCTTTATGCTAAATTCGTTGGATCATTGTTTACCTTCCCAGAATTCAAATCTGGAACCCTAAAAGGGAAACTAGCAACTTGTAGATTATGACTCAGATTCATCTGACGAGTTTAACAAGGATAGGGATTTGCGAACTCCCATTGCACCACCTGTGACCTCCTTAAGGATGGCTAAGGTGATTTTCCTTGCAAGTATAGCTGAATGTTGGAGCTATGAGAGGAGTGATACACTTGTGAGAATAAGTGTAAACATGAGTGGAGAGAAGAGTGAAATACATGTGAGGTACACTAAACAGAATCACACACTCATAGTGAGGAAGAAAGAGAAACTACTTGTTATTTCTTTTCCAACCAAGTGAAATATGAGAACTCCTTCAGACGACGGCATACATTCCTTCACTAAGGGGGAGATAAAAGCTTAAGTAATAGTTTGGAGGATTCCTCAACTAAGGGGGAGAAATTGCAGGGAGGAAGAAAAAGATCAAACATGTACACTACACCACACCATTGTTGTTTGTAACTACGGATCCTATTGTACGGGAGAGGTGGTAAACACAAGGTGATTTTCTAGTAAGGGAAGAAGCTGTTTTCAAAAGGGGAGTACCATTGGTTTTTATCTGCGGATCCTATTGTACGGGAGAGGTGGTAAACGAAGGTGATCTTCTTTAAGCAGTTGATTCTCATAGGGGGAGAAGCAAGAGAGATATGTGCTTCTCAACAGGAAATGTGGTTATACAAAAGAAGATGAAACTACTTGAAGATATGTTTAGTCTAGAGGAACATCTATTTGGAATCTGGAAAAGGTTAAATGTTATCCAGAACCTTTCTGCTATTTACTTTGCATTTCTGTTTATATCTTTTTCTTATTTGTTAGTTGAGTTATCCTCTAGGTATTTGTGTGTTATTGTCTAACAAACAAATAGGGGGAGATTGTAAGGCATATGTCATAGCCTATTTGTATATTCGAGGATTTAACTCAACTCAAATAAGAATGTAATAAGTAAATAGTGGATCTACCGTCAAAGAGATCTCGCAAAGTAACATATGTCAAAGGATTCAGAAACAAGGTTCATCTACAGACTTGAGGAGCTAATTCACTGGAAGAAGTTCAAGAAATTGATCAAGCCTAAGTGATATAAATCAAGGTTGTGGATTTAATCAAGTGACAGAGATCTCGTCAGGGTATCAAAGAATTACAAGGATTTAATCTGGAGAAAATCAAGTTGTCAAAGTCAAGACATGAAGAAACGTCACGGAAGTTAGTCACTCATGAACCAGACAGTACATCGAGTGTCAACATTGAAGTGGTGGAATTGATTCATAATTCTCAGTGATTTTCAGAAGATTTTCAGAAGAATGGTTGTTGCTCAGGATTAGTATTAATTCTCTATTAATTAATTAAGTCATATAATTTAATTAAGAAAATAAATTATATCTGCAAAGATTAATTTATTTATTAATTGAATTAATTGATTAATTAATTCAGAATTAATATTGAGAATTTTTAGAATTGTTTTTGGATTAAAATCAGTTTAAATCAGCAAGACAATTGAAAATGAACTAGCATGACAATCTAGATTGTCATACCGATTGTCATGCCAGGTCATTTCAATAGTCATACCGAAAGTCATTGTGGTTCAACAGATTGGCTTGCTAGCTCAATGGATTGTCTTACCGATTGTCATAACAGCTATGGGATTGTCATTCCAGTTCAATGAGAGTCTGTTGATTGATTTAAAAAGAAAAGAAGAAGTAGAAGACTTCAATCCAACATACAGAAACCAATACAAGAACAAAAACAGAGCAGCCGCAGAAGAAATATTTTATCCTTCATCTGCAAACTTCAAGATCATAATTTCTAGTTTGTAAAGTTAAATCCAAACCACTAGAAATCTTTATCTTGTTCTTGTGTAACTATCTAGCGGATCAAAATCCCTAGAACTTAATCTCAAATTGCGTTTAGCATTTGAATCTTTTTATTACAAAAATAGAAAAATTCATGTCAAATTTATTCTAGATTTGTGATAATTAATTTGAGATTAATTCCTTGTAATCGATACAGTTGTTGTAACACCTTTCAAGTTTAATAATATTCTTATTTAACTTGAATTTTGTTTCATATTTTTATTCCACATTTAATTCGATTATTCGGTACTGTTTGTATTCAACCCCCCCTTCTACAAACACATTGGGACCTAACACTTTATATATGTATAAATATGTTAATATATTATTTATATACTCATTGTTCAATTTCACAAACGTAAGGTAACTTGACCAAATAATTATATATTTCACAGATGTTGTCGGTGTAATTATGGATACGCAGCTCACAATGGCAAGGTTCAAGAACAGATTAGGACAGAATCAAACACAGATGAAATTTCAGATAACCGATGGACAGAAAACAACAAATGTAACATTTTGGGATACGTTCGCAGAGGAGTTTGAGGAAGCACTCAAAGCACATTTTGAGTACCCACTAATTATTATTATTGGAAGTGGAAGAGTGTCTGAATGGCAAGGTATATATTTTCAATCATTTAAATAACTTTTTCATGCAGATTTAGTATCTCTCATTCTTACTAAATTACGTATAAATGTAATAATCAGGAAAGGTGGATACCTCAAACATAGCAGCAATAACGTTTCCCATTAATTGTAACCACCATAGTGTTAATCACATGAGACAAATATAAGTAACCTCACATATAACAATGTAACACGTTCATACAAATTCACTTATGTATCATTACTATTGCGCTGTAAATATAAAATAATATAACTTTTTTTTGAAGGTTGCAAGAACCACATTTTGAAAAAATAAGGAATTCTACCAATCAGAATGATCGTCATGAAATACTAAATATACAACAGATTAAGGGACTTCGTGAAGAGTATGTCGATGTAAGTTTTTCTCTCATGACATTTTCTCCTCCTTCAACAAATATAACGCACTAAGTTTATTTTACAAATATTATAAACTATTATTGCAAAAATTCAATATCTTCAAGTTTATTCAAATTAGTAATAATTTAAAAAATATTTTAACATACCTATTTGTAGAAGGAAATTTTATGTCATTTAGCAGTTAAGACTGTTCTACACGGGAGGAAATGGTTCAAGTTTGTTTGCACATCATGCTACAAGGATGTAAATGAGACTGAAGAAATGACAGTATGCACTTGTGTTCCTAGAGACGTTCCTTAAGCTATGAAATGGTATCGAGAATATTAAATAAGTTTTTCTTCCTATACTGTTTGTGCTATTTTTTTAATTATGAGTTCTTCTATTTTATTTGTAGGTTCAACATCTCAGTAATTTGCCAAGATGAAACTGGGGAAACAGAGGTGATTCTTAACAATGTTGCTGCCCAGAAATGCTATAACAGAGATGTCTACTCTATAATTAAGGTTATACCATTTAGTTGAAAAACTCAACAGCTAAACAGCATATTAATGTTCTTAATTATTTTTCATATATTGCAGGAGCATGGAGATAAAATCGATGATATTTTGAAAGTAATTGAGAATATGAATTTTTTTCATGAATGTTCTCATTAAGGAGGATAACATTTCTCAGAGAAGTCACATCTACCATGTTACTGATATTTTTGAGGGTACTAATTCAAAAACAAGAAATTCGAAAATCGATGTGATGCGGCCTCGACCACTCGAAGACTCTTATGCTGAAGTAAGATAATCAGTATTACTTTTTACTGTTTTGTATGTAAATTAGTGATTATCTTACAATATTCTTTTAGACTGTACATGATTTATTCAATCAATCATATAATTATGATAATTTTTTAGTAAAGTCTTTTAATTTGAATCAATGCGGTAGTACAATATCCTCTGTTTTTTAATATTGTTTCATGTAGTTAAAGTTTAAGAATATTCATTGAACAATTAAAGATTATTATCCAATTGGTATGTTAACAACAAGTTATTTTTTCAGGCATCTTCTTCCAACTGTCAAACAGAATCCATGTCTGAAAACAACTGAAATGGAGCAGATAAAGCATGAACAAGGTGGTTCAGAACAATATGGCTTTTATGTTATTATTTCACCTAGCACCAAATTTATCACTTCCATTATATGTTTAAATTATTCCACTAAACAGTGTTATGTTAAACTATCATATTTTACTAAATCGCGGCAGTACTAACAACAACAGATAACAAAACTTTACAATAGGAAGAAATATATTAATTCATACGAAGCATTTTAAAACCACACATGATAATACTTAATTTATCAACAAAAGTTCTTAAACAGGATTAGGAAACATGGTTACAATGAAACACAAATTGCCTGCATATTGAAAATTCAGTCGTCGGTCTCTTACCATATTGTTATCTCTGATGAAAGTGTCCCAGCCAATTCCAAACCTAAAAGTCCCCTTGCTTCTAATAACCTCCACCTCCCAGCTATTTTGTCCATAGTATAGTGTTGCCTCAGTCTTTCGCCCCCATGTACATGTTATCGGGGACATAACGCCCTAAATACTGTAAATCAAATATAGAAATAAACACTAATCAAGCTTTTTCCATAGTTTACATAGATATCAATGTTTATTCATTCATTTTTTTATATATTACCGCCCTATGGCCGCGTTGATCAACATGAGACTGATTAAGCAGAACTTGAAATTCAACTGAATCCTCATCATCACTCTCTTCAACATCAGTACTGTCTGGACGATTAAATTCATTGTATAACTCAAAATTAATGCTTATCCTATCTCTTAAAAAAGAAAGAACATAAAATCAGAGCAATACCTTCTTCATTATCAGTATTGTTCGCAGAATTTGGAGAGTACACAATTGTATTATTTAAATCATCACCACCTAAAAAAATGAAAATAAATTGAGGTAACGCATTTCACTAAAATAAATAATTAGATTCTTAATTAAACATACCTTGATTTTGTTGATGGTCACCTACGAATACATCACTAGAAATTTTCAGATCAAAGTCTTCAAACCTTAAATATCCAGCCAAATCACGAAGGTGATCCATACAATCACTATCATACACAAAAACTTCAAATACGGAGGCTTCAACATAACAGAAGAATAATATGTAGTTCATTTCTACGTGAAATTTCTCCAAAAAATCTTTCAGCCCATATATCTTTTGGTCACGATATTCAAATATCAATGATGTCCCACCGCCAAGGAGAAGTCTACAAGAACAACCCAACTGCTTTCCGTATATTGATACAAATAAATATGGTAGGACCTAACAAAAGGTGAAAATTCATTTAGGAAATGTGCTAAGGAACAAGTAAGATATTGATACACATTGAAGTAAATGTTATTTCTAACTTACAAGTTCTCCGCTTAGTATACAGTATTCAGGTATGTACTTGAAAAATCGAAAATAAGTCTTCATTCCACAAAAATCTGTTTCAGTCACATATATAAAACTTTTCAGATAAAATAACATTATTTTTATACTAACGCAATGCTACAAATATTACTCTATAATTATAAACATGATACCTCTTAAATATTTTTCTTTACATGCAACTTTCTGATCATAGATAAATATATCCCATGAAATACCATATTTGCACTTCTTAAATGTAACAATATCACCAGCGGACAAACCGGTTATTTTAAAAAAATCATACCACTTCTTACCAAAATAAGCAGATCCGGAAGACCATTTCACATCTACATTCCAGATTTTGTTTTGAGAAGTTGAAAAAATCATGTCAGAAGGGGGTACCAAATTAAGGACACGGTAAGCATTTCGCAAAAGGACATGTACAACAACAGATCAATGATTAATATAATAATAAAAAAAATCATTCATATTAATTTTGACTAATACAAAACTCACAAGTATTGAATCATCCCCAATTAAGTGTAATGGTTCAATTACAAAACTCCAGACAACACTTAGATCTCGAATTGCGTTATTATCAAAATCATACCGTAGCCTTTCGATACCAATATCATCACATAAAACTGCTCCATGTCGAATCGCGTTCTCAGAGGGGTATAAAATTTCAATGGCATAAGGATTAAATACTTGCATGCAAAAGTTTCCAGATCCAACATATTCCAACATAACACAGTAATAAGGTTTCAATCCATAGAAATCCATCATACACTCAAGTCCTTCAATCCTACACCCTTCTTTCGAAATCTTTCCATGCCAGGTTCGAAATTTATCAACACTAAGAAACACATACTGAGGCAGCAATAGACCCGGATAAGTTTTGAAAGATTGTGGTAGTACCTTCAAAAACATTGTTTTGGACTTATAAATTTATGGATCAAAACAATTATAGCTATTAATTTATCAAATTAAACGAAAATAAACCCTTACCAGTTCGCCACGCCGATAAGAGGAAGCAATGTTGGGGCACACAAATTTTTACCTCTTTTGAACTTATAGCAATCTTTTAGAAAGCTAGATGTTTTCCTGATTAAGAAAAAAAATTAACAACGGATATGAGATTATGTACCTATAAATCAAAAAATTAGTAGACAAGTAGGTTGTTGTAATATTAAATGAAAATAAAGCTATGCATTTAATTTGTCTTCAAATAATAGAAAGAAAGAAAACTGTTCCAAAGTTGTCAAACTTTAATAACAACATTAATGATTTTTTTTTAAATAATACTTTTTTATAATGATAAATATGAAAATTAAGCTTCTATATACATTTTTTGACATGAAACTATAAAATTAATTACTTTCTTTATGGTTAAACTTTTCCTCATTTAAAATGTTGAACAATTTACAGATTATATTTATAAATAAAAAAGCATTGTTGTTCATTCATAAAGAATTTGATAAATATTTGTTACGCTTATAATTTGTTAAAATTTTTAAAAATTAAAATTTATTATAATTTGTTGTTCCAGTTATAATCTTTTTCGAAATCTTATTTGAATACTTTTTCAAAATTTTCTTTAAAAGCATATATATTGAAATGATAGCTCAATACTTTTAGATAATTTAATTCCGCACTTATAATGTCATAGCTCAGCGGGCACAATTACTAGTATTATATATTATGAGTATTATATATAATAATCATAGCATCTTTTATTAGATTATTGTTTAATGTTTTGTATGTTAATTGCTAATTGTTTCGTTAAATTTATAATCATGAGTAGCTAAATTTATTTTCTTAGGAGAAAATAAGTTAATTTGATTATTTTTCATATATCCTTGTTTCGATTAATTGATTCCCATAAATTTTTTTGGTACTTAATTATTTAATTGATAAAGTGATTTGATATATTTTTGTTACCGAATTTATTTTTCATAACATATGTTTTCTCCTTGAAGTTTTAATAGGTTATTGTTTGATAATATGTTTCGTAGTATATGTTTGTCTCGTTAATTAAAATTTATTCGTGAATTAAGAAAAATAATTTTAGGACGTTGATATTAATTGTTATTGTTTAACAGATTTAGATTCTTAGATTTTTTCATATTATTTAATTTATTTGCTAGTTAGGTGATTAAAACTCCTCCCATATCTTAGTTCCCTAAATTCTTAGAATTTTGGAAATTCGTAATCTATATGTATCGAACTGTATTTGCTAAAATTAACCGCCGTACATTGAAAATTATTTTACACATCAATGCTCTTGTATGTTGTATTCTCAATTACAGATGCACAAATAGCCCACCGGGACGGAATTTATTTGGACTTTAAAAAGCTCGGTATTTTAAAAATGGATCGGGTCGGGCGTTTTAAAAATCGAGTCGGGCCAGGTTGGGCTTCCTAAGAAATATAAGGCCCGTTTTAGACCCGCGGGCCGGGTCGGATCGGGCCGAACCGGTATTTATCCGGGCTTTTTATTTATATATTTTATAATTCGAATTATGAGTAATTTAAATACCGGAAAAAATAATATCTTGATATATTAAAGAGAGTAGTTTAGACACAAAAATAAATAATTATTTTTAATATTATATATATAATTATAATAATATAATGATTTACAATAATTTGTATTGTCCAAAATTTGGTATGATTATCTAGTTATTAGTGTCAAACGCAAATTTATTAGTTGTTATTTCTATGTTTGCATTATTGATGCACTAAACGGCCTAAAAATAGAAAATTTTAAGGAAATTAATAGGAAAATAATCATATATACCTTAATTACTTCTAATATTATAATATAACTTTTTAAAAATTATTGAAAGTATTGTATATTTTCAAATTTTATATAAAAAGTTCAGTTTTTAAATCATGCTTTTCAAAATGCCCGGCCTTTAATCCGAGCCAAACCGGACTTTTAACCGGGGTTTTTTAGATCCAGACTTTTATCCGGGTTTTGTTAAATTCGAGCTTTTATCCGGATTTTTCGGGTTTCGTGTCGGGCCGGATTTTTGAGAAAAAGGAAGCCCTTTAAGACCCGTGGGTCGGGCCGAACTTTTTCCGAATCGAGCTTTTCAGGATTTTTTCCGGATCAGACTGGATTTCGGGTTTCGATTTTGTTAGGTCACACACACTGTAGAAGGGGGTTGAATACAGTGTATACTACAATCAAATCGAATTAAGAACACAAGTATGAAACACAGAATAATCTTATTAATCAAACAATATTACAATGGAACTGTTCTCTCTCAGTGATGAACAATTATCATGAGAGTTGCTAGGGTTACAATGAATAATATTCTCGATTAAGATAACACTTATAGTGTAAACCCTATGCTGTGTTTATATAGAAATACAGATACAAGATAATCTTCTAACTGATATCGAATATAAGTCTGCATCCTAAAATATATCAATTAGTTATCTTTTCCTCCAAGTCTTCTATTCTTCATAGAATTCTTCTCCATGCATATCTCTTCTTGTTTTAGTCTTGATCTTCTTTCCTTTCAATCAGCCGCCTTCCTTATCTGAAAGTCTTCGTAAGTCCTGATATTATCTTCTGATGAATATCTTCTGATATCTTAAGTTCTGATAACTTAAGTTCTGATATCTTAAGTTCTGATAACTTAAGTTCTGATATCTTAAGTTCTAACTTCAGTATAAGTACTGATTTCCAGTAAGTCCTGATTTGTCCTGTTAGTCAAGATCTGAAAACTATACACAAATCATTATTAGACAAGACATCACAAATATATCTAACAATCTCCCTCAACTTGTAAATTAGCATAATATACAAGTTTAATAGATATTTTATGATGTCAAAAACATTAAGTACAAATGAATATGAGAATTTGACTAGATAACTACAACTCACAGTCCTTGTAGCTTTTACCATCCTTAAAGTCTAATATCAGCTTTAGCCTGTATATCCTTCAAAATTTAACAGTTGTAGTCCTTGACTTGGCTTCAGTGTGTGATCTCTCGAATGTCAGGAGTTGTTCTGAGATAGTTCTTCAAAAGAATTCTCTCAGCATATTCAAGTTCATTCTGCATCCTCCTTTTTGCATCATTAAGTTCAATTGTATCTTCCCCTGTTTGAAAGATAGCAGCCCTGAGATCATTAATCTTTGCTTTCCTTATATCCTGATCCAGTCTGATCAGATAAGCTTTTTCAGACTCCAGATTAAATTCCAGTCCCTTAATACCCAAAAATGTAGTGATTTTGGCAGTATTAGGCTTCATCTCAACTAGTTCTCCATTGTGAGCTCTGTACTTAGGATAGTCTGGTCTGTAAGACTTTACAAAGTAAAGTTTCTTCTGTCTTTGAATATCAGATCTTAAGTAACTGGCAGCACCATTTGTTGATATGTTCTTCACTTGAAGTAGAAATAGCACATGTTGCAATTCTTCAAAGTACTTCAAACCAAAATCATCCTTTCTTATTTAGAATACCCTCCCATCTGTCATGAAGTATGGTATGATATCTTCTTTTAACACAGAGTGGTAGACCATTTGTATAGACTCCAATTGATTTAGTCTTTCTGGAGTTGTCCCTACTCCTGGTTCAGAAAGAGATGTAGGATCTAAGGTAGAATTGTTTACTCTTCTCTCATCAGTATTACCCAGTCCTGTTTTATCTCTAGCTTCCTTCCCTTGAATAACTCTTGCTTCAAAACCACTTGATGTAGTCTTCAAAGATTGAGTAGATTGTTGAGCTTTAGTAAACCCAGGTAGTAGAATTTTTGAAGGTTTAACATGAGCAATGTCAGAGGTTTCATTTTCTTCTGATATCAAGACAACTTGAGCTCTATCAGAGGTTGCTTGCTTCATTGTAATATCAGAATTTACAAAGTCCTGATCTTGAACAACATGAGCTTTGTCAGAGGTTATTTGAATATTCTTCTTTTTCAAAATTAGACTAGTATCTTCATCAGATTTTGCTTCCAGATCCATGATTGGCATATATATCTTTACAGGTTCATCAACTTTAGCTTTGCCCTTGAACCTTGGATCTACCTCTACTTGTGATTTGGCTTTGGATTCAAATTTGGTTGCCTCAGAGTTTGTTTTCTCTTTAATCACAATGCCCTTAGGCTTTGGAGGTTTCTTTGCAGTAATAGAAGCTTTAGACTTGGATTTGACATTTTCTGCTTTAAGTCTGGATTCTTCTTCTTCATACTTTCAAAGCCCATTCCTAGATTCTCTTTGAGAATTAGTCTTTTTGAAATTTCTTCATCCAGCTTCTGTAACTTGGGGTCTTGATGGTAGACTGTTGTTTCCTTCCCCTTGAACTTCAGTGTCTGCATAAACTTCTGTGATTCTTGACTTTCACCCTGTATCAGAACATCAGGCTTAGTCAGAATTTGCTTATCAGAACTTATTCTTCTATCAACATCAGAGCTTGATCTCTGTGTAGAAGTTCCTGCTTTCCTAGATGAAGAGCCTTTGCCTTGACCATGACCTCTACCCTTTTTAGAGTTTCCCTGGTCATCATTTCCATCATCCTTTTTCTTTAGTGGTTGATCAGTTTTGCATTTGGACTTAATCACTTTCTCCCCCTTTTTGGCATCATCAGGTAATAGGAGAGAGAGAAGTAATTCCACTGAAGATTGAATTTCATTGAGTTGGTCTTGTTGAGCAACTTGATTCTTTAAAATATCAGATAGTTGAGCTTACTGCTTTTCCTGAGTCTTTTCTATATACCCAATGCGGTCAAAGGCTGGTTGGAAAAACCTTTTCTTTTCCAATTTGACATTCATGTCTTGCTGAATTAGAGTTTCATGAATTTTGTTCACCTTGGCGTGAATTATTGAGTGTTGACCTTGAAGGTTCCTGGTACTCAATGCAGTAACTCTGAGTTGTGCTTTGAAGTCATCATTCATCAGCATCTCATCAGCTTTAGCCAGGTGCTCAGCAAGAATCTTTGCAATAGGAACAAAATCAACTTTGTTCCACTCCTTGATCCATTCTCTTCCTCTTGAAGTTTCACTCCAAGGTACCGGTGCATCCCCTCTCACAAACTTTTTAATCAAATCATCTTTATTAACTGTTGGTAGAGGTGCATGTCCTGAAGGACCAGCTGCATCAGCATTTTCATTTGTTGCAGCTTTACCAGTATTGTCAACATTTGCAGCATCAGAACTTATTGAGTGTGCAGAATCAGCATCCTCTGATAAAATGGTAGTATGTGAGGCTATAGAGGTTTCAAAATCATCCTCTAAGTGCTGATCTGGCAGTAAATTCTAATCAACATCCAAATTCTGATGCTCACCTAATATCTGATCTTCATCATCTAGATTCAGAAGAGGTGTTGTTGGAATATCTGCATCGAAAATTGGTATTGTTGGTGGAGTATGTTGAGGAATGGTTGAAGATTCCAAGTACAGAATCTCAGGTACATTCAAGTTGTGAATATCTATTTCAGCACTTATACCTGGATTTTCAGCATGTACTTGATCAATGATAGGAGACACAGGAGGTGTAGGCATTGGTGATGTAGCAGTCACTGGCTCCTGAATTGGAG
Source organism: Apium graveolens (assembly GCF_009905375.1). Lineage (NCBI taxonomy): Eukaryota > Viridiplantae > Streptophyta > Magnoliopsida > Apiales > Apiaceae > Apium > Apium graveolens. The sequence continues at coordinate 93,275,935 of NC_133648.1, forward strand.
ATTGTGGAGGTGTAGATTTAGTGGCTTCAGCAAATTCTGGTTGTGTAGATGGAAGGGATTCAATCACAATTGGCTCCTTTGGGAGCAGAGATTCCTGATCCCCTTCCTTAGCTGCTGCTTCCACATCCTCTGAATCTGACTCAACTATGTCCCTGTTAGCTCTTTATTTCTTCAATTTCTTCAAAGGTGGAGAGATTTTGGGAGCTTTGTCATCAGAATTTATCTTTCTAAGCCTTTTGAGGGGCCTAGAACTCCCAGTTTCTTGAACTTTCTGAGAAGAGACCTTCTCAGCTACTTTGGCAACAAGTTCTGATGGTTGAACCTGTACCTCCTCATCATCAGACTCATCTCTTAAAATTATCTTCCTTCTTTTCTGATGTGTCTTAGGGACTGACTTAGTCCTCTTTTCTCTAGAAGAAGAATGCTTCACTTGATTATGTGCTGATGGTTGATTGGCATGTTCTGATGTGAGTGTTTGTGGAATGACAGGAGTAGGTGCTGATGGTTGTTGTGTGTTTGTGGGTTGGGCATCAGGATATAGCAATGAATATGTAGCAGCATCAGCATTTACAAGAGCTTGCTTTACTGATAAAGGAATGCTAAGGGGTCTCAAAACTCCCTTCTTGTTGTCAGCAGTGAAAAGATCAGTAAAAGCCCTCTTAGTTAATCTAAATGGTTCTATCTGTTCACTTATTAATTGTGGTTCATCTGATGTACAGTAATTATAAATTAACTGACAGAACCTAGCAAAGTAAACTACATTCCTTTCCTCTTTCATTCTATCTCCTATAAAACATAACACAATCTTTGCATAATCAAAATGAGACTGGTTTAAGAGTGCATACCCAATTTGTTGTGTCAGAATAGGAATGGCATCAAAATTTGAGCATTTGTTGGCAAACATCTTCGTGAAGCAATCGAAGAAGAAGCTCCATTCCTTTCGAATATATGGGTGTTTGAGTTGACGCAACTTAGCCAAACTCTATTCATACCCAAGATTAGCCATCATTTGTGTTAGATATATTTGATAATGTCCTGTCTAATATGATTTGTGTTTAGTTTTCAGATCTTACTTAAATAGGACAAATTAGTACTTAACTGGAAATCAGCACTTATACTGAAGTCAGAACTTAAGTTATCAGGAGATATTTATCAGGAGATAATATCAGGACTTAAGGAGACTTTCAGATAAGGAAGGCGGCTGATTGAAAGGAAAGAAGAACAAGACAAACGCAAGAAGATATATATATGAAGAAGGAATTCTATGAAGAATAGAATACTTGGAAGAAAAGATAACTGATTGATATATTTTAGGAAGCAGAATTATATTCCATATCAATTAGCAATTATCTTGTAATTGTGTAGTATATAAACACAGACATAGGGTTTACACTATAAGTGTTATTATTATCGAGAATAATATTCATTGTAACCCTAACAGCTCTCATGATATTTGTTCATCACTGAGAGAGGACAGTTCCACATTGTAACAGAGTTTATTAAATTGAATAAAGTCTGTTTTCTGTTACTTGAGTTTTTTAATTCGATTTGATTGTGATAAACACTGTATTCAACCCCCTTCTACAGTGTGTGTGACCTAACAAGTGGTATCAGAGCCTATCTGTTAACACACAAACAGTTTAAGATCCAAAAACAATCATGTCTGAAGCAGAAACTCCAACCAAGCCCACCAAAACTAAGAACATCCAAAGACTCAAATCCATAGTCGATATGAGGCTATTAGAGTTCCCATAATGAAACCATCTTAATACCCCATATGGAAGGTGAGGATGACTATGTTTCTGGAAGCTACAGATCCATAATATCTTGACAGAATCAATGAAGGACCTCACAAGCCAACCAAACTCGCTATTGCAGTTGCAGGTGAAGCAGCAAAGTCTGTACCAAAGGAGAAGAGTGATTACACTGCTGAAGATATCGCATCAATTGCTAAGGATGCTAAGGTATGACACTTACTGCATAGTGCCATTGATAATGTAATATCAAACAGGGTAATCAACTGCAAGACTGCAAAGAAGATATGGGATGCCTTGGAGACATGCCAGGGAACTGATTCGATTAAGAAGAACAGGAAGACTATACTCACTCAAGAGTATGAACACTTTGACTCAAAGCCTAATGAGTCATTGACTGATTTATATGACAGATTCGTCAAACTCTTGAATGATTTGTCACTAGTTGATAAGGAGTATGATCTTGAAGATTCAAACCTTAAATTCCTGTTAGCTCTTCCTGAAAGTTGGGATTTGAAGGCCACAATTATAAGAGACAACTATAATCTTGAAGAAACAACTCTTGATGAAGTTTATGGGATGCTCAAGACTCATGAACTTGAGATGGAACAAAGAAGCAAGAGAAAAGGAGGAAAATCAAAGACAGTTGCTCTTAAGGCTGAGGAAGAATCCCCCAAAGCAGCTACCTCAAGGAAAGGCAAGGGAAAAGCACTCATCACAAAGTCTGATACTGAGTCATCAAGTTCTGATAGTGATGATGACTCAGAAACTGAAAGCTTGCCTGAGATGGATGCTGATGAAGAGATGATGAAGCTGTGTGCTCTTATGGTGAAAGGAATCACAAGGATTGCATACAGAAAATTCAGGAAGGTAAAGAAGTTTTCCAGGAAAGGTGCAAGTTCTGATAAGAAGAGTTTCAGAAAATCTGAAGGCAAAGGAGGGAAGTCTGACAGAGGAGATTACACAAATGTCAAATGCTACAACTGTGGTGAGAAAGGCCACATATCTCCTGATTGCAAGAAAATGAAGAGTGACAAAGGCAAGGCTCTTGTCACAAAGAAGAAAAGCTGGACAGACACTTCAGATTCTGAAAGTGAGGAGAACTATGCCTTGATGGCAAATGCTGATAGCAGTTCTGAAGCTGCTGAGTTAAAGGTACCTCAAACTACTTATGCCTTTCATACTGATGATATTAATGAGTTGAGAAGATATCTTAAAACCATGTTCATTAGTTATAGAGATCAAACTTTAACATGTGAAAGATTAACTTCTGAAAATCTTGCTTGTAAAAAGAGGAATGATTACTTAGAAAAAGAGTTAGTCATGTTCCATCAAAATCAAAAAGATAGAGATGATGCTTTCTATGTTAGGGATGAAGTACTTAAAATGAATGAATCTCTAAAAACTGAGTTAGAAAAGGAAAGAGAGATTATCAGAACTTGGACTAACTCTGGCAGAACAACTCAGAATCTGGTAAGTAGTGGAAACTGGAAAGAGGGCTTAGGTTATGGAGATGATAAGAATGATAAAGGAACTGTAGAAATTAAGCCTATAGCTGTTAAAAAAAAGACAAAAGTAAAACCTGTTAAGTTTGTAGCTGTAAAGTCTGATACTGAGAAATCAGAAGTTAAAGAGGAATTAACTTCTGACAAACTAAAACAGGAAAAGCCAACTGAAGTTAACGTAGGCTTAATGACAAAGAAGCAGCTTAAGCATAAGCTGAAAGATGTTAAGAATGTAAACAAGGTAAAGTCAACTAGGAAAAATAGGAATGGAAAGGAAGGTGTGAATAAAAGCAATGATTATAAGCCTGTTCCTAATGCTCCTAGAAAAACATGTCATAACTGTGGAAGTTCTAACCATCTGGCTTCTTTTTGCAGGAAGAATAAGAATATAAACTCCTTACCTTCAAAATCAGGAGTTAAGAGTCAGTCTGTTAGATATAGGACACAAAATCCTTGTTTTCATTGTGGTAGTTTATGGCATTCCATTTATACTTGTAAGGAATATCATAGTTTGTACTATGATTATTATCAAATAAAACCTTCTTTAAAGAAAGTTAGCATTGTTCCTTCTAGTGTAAGTTCTGATACAAAGTCTGATAGTGTAAATGCTGATAAGAAAAATGTTAACATAAACTCTGATGCTAAATCCGCTGCAAATGTTAACAAACTTAATAAGGCCAAAGGATCCAAGCAAGTCTGGGTCCCTAAAACTAATCATTAGTGGTCTTTGTAATTGCAGGGCAACAGGAAAAACATCCTAGTTCTGGACAGTGGATGCTCAGGACATATGACTGGAAATATAGCCCTGCTATCAGACTTTATGGAGAAGGCTGGCCCAAGTGTTTCTTATGGAGATGGAAGCATTGGAAAAACACTGGGATATGGAAATATCAATCTTGGGAATGTCATCATTGAGAAAGTAGCTCTGGTCTCAGGACTTAAACACAATCTGCTGAGTGTTAGTCAAATCTGTGACAGAGGTTATCATGTGGATTTCTTTAAAGAACACTGTGAAGTGGTAAGCAAATCTACAGGCAAAGTTGTTCTGAAAGGATACAGGCATGGTAACATTTATGAAGCCAAGCTTTTAACAAGTACTGATGGTTCTGCAATCTGTCTGTTAAGTAGAGCATCAATTGAAGAAAGCTGGAATTGGCACAAGAAACTCTCTCATTTAAATTTCAATAATATAAATGAACTAGTCAAGAAAGATCTTGTGAGAGGACTGCCAAAATCAGTATTTGCTCCTGATGGCCTTTGTGATTCAAGTCAAAAGGCAAAACAAAGAAAATCTTCATTCAAGAGCAAGACTGAATCTTCGATTCTTGAGCCTTATCACCTACTACATGTTGATCTATTTGGTCCAGTGAATGTCATGTCTATTGAAAAGAAGAAATATGCTATGGTCATAGTAGATGAGTTCACCAGATACACATGGGTGTATTTCTTGCACACAAAAAGTGAAATTGCATCTATCTTGATTGATCATGTCAAGCAACTGGATAAATTGGTCAAAGATTCTGTGAAGATCATAAGAAGTGATAATGGCACTGAGTTCAAGAATTTGATCATGGAAGAGTTCTGCAAAGACCATGGAATCAAGCAAGAATTTTCTGCCCCTGGAACTCCACAGCAAAATACAGTTGTTGAAAGAAAGAATAGAACTCTTATTGAAGCTGCATGAACTATGCTTGATGAAGCAAAGCTACCAACCTATTTTTGGGCTGAAGCTGTGCAGACTGCTTGTTTCACTCAGAATGCAACACTCATTAACAAACATGGAAAGACACCATATGAGATGGTGAAAAAAAAGAAGCCAAATCTGAAGTATTTTCATGTATTTGGATGCAAGTATTTTGTTTTTAAGACTCATCCTGAACAGCTATCTAAGTTTGATTTAAAAGTTGATGAAGGAATTTTTGTTGGATATACACTTTCCACAAAAGCCTTCAGAGTCTATAATTTAAGAACAAGGGTTGTCATGGAATCAATCAATGTCTCCTTTGATGATAAGAAGATTACTGGACTTGAAGATTTCAATGATCATGATCAGCTGAGATTTGAAAATGAAGATTTAATTTCTGATACTGTAAATCTTGACAGTCTAAATCCTGAGTGTAACACCCCCAGATCCGGGGTCGGGGATCCGGGTTGTCACGGTCTTTCTTTCCACAATATCACTTCACTTAATTAATAATAAATAACCTCATGCTGTGACCCCACACTAACACACACCACAACCCGTTATAGTCTCAGAGATGAAATTGAAATAAGTACAAGTCTTTGAATCCACAATTTAAAATTATTACAACCCAAAATGATTACTTGATAATTTACAGTTAATTGCCATTATCTGCCACAAGTTATAATTATACATAATTTGATTCTCAAAAGTAGATGGTCTGAACTACAATGGATCTACCTCTGCAGCTATAGCAGCCACAACATCATCGGGAAGACGCGGGGCGCTTCCCATGCGCTTGCGCTGGGTCTGCTGGAGTCTGGCCATCTCTCCTAACTGTTGTTGTGTGATGAAGAAATAAAGCAAGAGTGAGCCTTACAGCTCGCAAGATAATACATAGTGATAACAATAATATAAGTATCTAAATGGATACTCACTAGAATCTTTATCGTGTGTAAGATAATTACTTACTAGATATAATGTAAAAACAAGGAATGAAGTTACCAATACTTCACCACACTTATATCATTTATAAAGCTACTTGAACTACCACCGTTCAAAGTATTATAAGTTTTAAAAAAAAACATCCCATAGATGAGACCACAAGTTAAGACTTGAATAGATTCAATCTTTGAAATATTTTGAAGAAAATGAAGTTATGAGATACTTTATTTAGTCCCGATATATATATATCCACATATATATATCTCTAAAACATTTCCTGGAACCTCTGTTATGTAAAGTATGAACAGAGTTGCAATATCCAATGAATTTGGAAGGAAAAGAAAACCTTTGCCATAAACCAGATATCTTGCTGATCAGGCAAAGATACCCATAAGTAACCTTTTCTACTAGTAGATGGACGAATTCCCCACTGGTCATCACCCTGGCCGCATTAGGACCTATGCTGGACTGCCACTCAGCCACTTATGCATTTGATGGACTCCCACTGAGCCACTTACACTATCATGGACGCCCACTGAGCCCATGTTGCTTATGCCGACTCAATAGATGGACTTACTTCCCGAACGATGGGCAAGTAATCAAGATGTTTTCTCAAAACAGCAACCTCGTTGCGAATGTAAAATACACCACTGAGCCGGATCCCTCAAGTTTTGAACGAGTATTTAAATCCCCTTTAAAAGGAAGATCTTAAATATAAAAATGAGTTTTGGGATCCGCTCTATCTTTTAAAAATCATTTTGAAGACTCGAAAACACTTTAAAGAGTGTTTGGAGTAAAGCTGATTTAATGAAGTAAATCAGTCCCCAGAATATTTAGAAAATGACTGAATATTATTAATTAAATAATATTCCCATAAAGAATAATCTTTATAAAAATAATTGAAGTAGAAGTATTGAAATTTATACTTGAAACGAGTATTAAATAACCAAAGATATACTTATATAAAAGTATTATCTTTATTTGAATAATCGAAAATAAGTTTGATTATTTACACCTTATTCTTTAATAAAATAAAGAATATATTTCAGCAAATAATCGGAGTCATAGATCCTCAAATGAATATTCAAAAATATTCATTAAATAATATAAACTGAGTCATAAGCCCTCGAATGAATATTCAAATAATATTCAATAAATAATATAAAAGAGTCATAAGTCCTCGAATGAATATTCAAAATAATATTCATTAAATAATATAAAAGAGTCATAAGTCCTCGAATGAATATTCAAAATAATATTCATTTAATATAAAGGAGTCATACGCCTTCGAATAATATTCGAAATAATATTCAATAATAAAATAAAGTTTAAAGTTATCGAATAAACCTTATTCGATTAATAGTTTGGAAAAACTATAACCATATATATATATAAATATATATATATATATATATATCCATATCCATATATACAAAATGTACTCGGGATCCTCGACTCCCGGTTTTAGAAAATATTTTCACCTTTGGGTCCCTATACTAAGGGTATATGCAAGTTACCGCTATCCTCTAGCATAGGTATTATCAACTGAACCAACAGATATATATTCCAAGAATATGAAACAGGCATGCATATATACCATATCACATGCTACAATATATCGCATCATTTGCTAATTATCCAACATGCATCTATCGCAAGATAATGCAAATACATATATTCATCACAACAACAGTATAACGGATAGAATACTTGCCTGAGCGACTTGGGGGTGAGAAAGGCTCGGGACGAGTCTGATAACCTATAAACAACAAGTAAGTTGGAATTAAACCAAAATCACTTGTAAACATATACTTTAACTAACTTAGACTCTAACGCTTGTTTTGCGCTCACCGATTCGCTTAAGTCACTCGGGTACCCTCGGCTCCACCATTTTTAATAATTTAACCTTTACGAGTTTTAAAGCGATTCCTTCGCGAATGTCTTACCAACTTCCTAACACACTTACCATAAATGTTTCATACATTAATTAACCCTTTTTGGTCTTTAACCTATGTTTCAAAGTAAGGCGAGGGAAAAAGTTTCGTTCGCGAAACGCCGTTACTTGAAATGGTCGTTTCTCCTAAACCGTGAATCGGAATCGAACGAACTACATATCAAAACGAAGCTCGTAACATGAGCTATCTAATCATGGCAGTGGTCATAATCTAGAAGGGGGTTCTCGGGTCCTAATGCTATGCACAAAAACAGTCCAAAGAAAATCGGACGTTACGACGGCTATGTTTACGCGATTTCCAAATTTTAAACCATACAAAACCAACCACAAACCAACCTCAAATCCAACATACAACCAACATCCATCCTTATCACATCATAACAACCCCAACCAATTCAATTTAATCATTCATACTTATGCTTAAACTTAACTTTAATCATACTTAAGTTCCTTTAAATCAAAACCACAACAATTACCATTCCATTTCACTACCATTCCAAATCCCAAACTCTAAATCATAACAACAAGCTACAATATCAACCCACTAATCAAAATCATCTTATAATATATAGGAATCTAGGGTTTGGAGATGGTATACCTTCCTTGAAGTGGTGGGTGGAGCTAGGAAGCCTTAAGAAGCTTGGAGAAGTCTTAAGAATGCTTGGATCTTCAAGAAAACCAAGAAAAGTTCAAGTTAAAAAACTTGAAAACACTATTCATTGTCTTCTTCTTTGATTAAATGAAGAATATTGAGAAAGAATTAATGGCTTAAACTCATGATATAGTCCTAACTAAGCATGAAGATGATTAGGGAATTATCTTACCAATTTAGGAGGCTTGGATCTTGAGTTTTGAAATTCTATGCCTTTAAAAAAAACTAAAAGCCGAGAGCAAATGAAGAACTCATGCCTTGGTTGCTTTTGATTTTTGATGAGAATGATTTTTACTTGGCTTGGTTGACTTGTTTTGTATTTGATTTAGTCAATTACTTTCTTGCCCTTGAAATTGTGTGGTTACAAAGCTACCACACCTCCTTCCTTCCCATGTCATGCTTATGTCATCCTCATGATGTCATCCTCCCTTCCTTGTCCTCTTTCTATTGGTTGGATGACATCCTTCCCACTAATCCCTTTGATTAACTTCCTAATCGTTTGCCTAATGACCGCTGATCTGTTATACGGTTCGCTTAACTTTCGTTCTCGTTTATCGTTTGAAGGATCATACCCGGGATCTTATTACTTAGGTTCCCTTAACCTTTCTCAATACATTATATTCCTTTTTATGATCCTCTATTATAATCCTTTAATTTAAATCCTTTTTATCCTGTTACCTTATACTCAATTCTCTCCGTATCTTGTGGATTTCCGGGAAAAACCAAAGTGTTCGGAATTGGATTCTGACGATCTTTACATACACTTATATACTTCATAGAGTACTAATAATATCCCAGAATATCCATAACAGAACCCCTACATAGTGTGGCGTGAAAAGTTTTCTCATTCAGCTAAAACACTATTCACAAGGGTTACAAAAAGTTGAAAATTTTTGGGGTTATTACAGTCTCCCCTCCTTAAAAGGATTCCGTCCCGGAATCAAACAGAAAACAAATGGGGGTACTTTTCTAGCATTGTGCTCTCTAGTTCCCAAGTTGATTCTTCCACATTATGATTCTGCCATAGTACTCTGACTAGCTTGATCACTTTGTTCCGAAGCACCTGCTCCTTCTTATCCATAATCCTTACTGGCTTCTCCACGTAAGTTAGATCTGGCTGCATATCCACCTGCTCGTACTCCACTATGTGTCTGGCATCCCGATGATACCTCCTTAGCATTGACACATGGAACACATTATGAACTTGTTGCAAATTAGGGGGTAGGGCTAGCTCGTAAGCTAACTTTCCAATCCGTCTTAATATCTCAAAAGGTCCAATGTATCTTGGGCTTAGTTTTCCTTTCTTTCCGAACCTCATTAATCCCTTCCAAGGGGATACTTTCAGCAGTACTAAGTCCCCTACTTCATATTCCTTGTCCTTTCGGGCTAGGTCTGCATATTTCTTTTGTCTGTCTTGGGCTGCTACAAGTCGCCCTCTGATAAGATCCACTATATCTTTGGTCCTTTGGACCACTTCGGGTCCGAGCATCTTCCGCTCTCCTACTTCATCCCAGTATAAGGGAGATCGACACCTTCTTCCGTACAGGGCCTCATAAGGCGGCATTCCGATGCTAGCATGAAAGCTATTGTTATAAGAAAACTCGATCAACGGCAAGTGATCATCCCAACTTCCTTTAAGGTCTATTGCACAGACTCTCAACATATCCTCTAGTGTCTGGATGGTCCTTTCACTCTGTCCATCCGTTTGGGGATGGTACGCGGTACTCATATTTAACTTGGTCCCCGCACATTCCTGAAAGCTCCTCCAAAATCTGGAGTTGAACCTAGGGTCTCGGTCTGAGACAATGGACGCTGGGACTCCATGTCGTGTCACTATTTCCTTAAGGTAAATGTCCACCAGTCTATCGACTGTGTATCTCTCATTGATAGGAATGAAATGAGCTGACTTTGTCAGTCGGTCTATAATTACCCAAATGGCGTCGTGATTGGCTTTCGTCCTTGGCAAGCCTACAACAAAATCCATCGCTATCTGTTCCCATTTCCATTCGGGAATCTCCAGGGGTCGCACAAGTCCACTGGGTCTCTGGTGCTCTGCCTTTACTCTTTGGCAAGTCAAACACTTGTTTACCCATTCTGCTACGTCCCTCTTCATGTTGGGCCACCAATAATATTCCTTCAAATCCCTATACATCTTGGTACTTCCTGGGTGAATGGAATACCTTGAACTATGGCTTTCATCCAAAATCTCATCTTTAAGTTCTTGAACATTCGGAACCCAAATTCGGTAGGAGTACCTCATTATCCCCTTATCATCTTTTTCAGTATGGATCTCCTCTCCAGTCATTGACTCTCTGCCTTCATTCATTATTTTCTCCTGGCACAATCTGATTTTTTCCAATAACTCTGGCTGCATTGAGATCTCAAAAAGCTTTTCAGTTCCGGTTCCGGTTACCTTTACTTCTATTTCCATTCTCTCAAAATCCCTTATCAACTCTTCCGAAGTCGTTATCATTCTGAGTCTTTCCTTTTTACTAAGGGCATCAGCCACCACATTGGCTTTCCCTGGATGATAGAGAATCTCACAATCATAGTCCTTGATTAGTTCTAACCATCTCCTCTGGCGCATGTTGAGCTCTTTCTGCGTAAATATGTACTTGAGGCTCTTATGGTCTGTGAAAATCTCGCACTTCTCTCCATACAAGTAATGCCTCCAAATTTTTAAAGCAAATACTATTGCAGCGAGCTCAAGGTCATGAGTAGGATATCTAACCTCGTATTCCTTCAATTGTCTCGACGCATACGCAATAACTCTACCGTGCTGCATAAGCACACATCCTAATCCTTTGTGCGACGCGTCACTATATATCACAAAATCTCCTTTTCCGTCCGGCAATGCCAATACCGGAGCCGTTATCAACCTTTTCTTTAATTCCTGAAAACTGTTCTCGCATTTCTCCGTCCATTCAAACTTCTCTGTCTTACGAGTAAGTCGTGTCAAAGGGGCTGCGATCTTCGCAAAGTCCTGTACAAATCTACGATAGTAGCCGGCCAATCCTATGAAACTCCTTACCTCTGTGGGTGTGGTTGGCCTTTCCCAATTTGAGACCGCCTCTATCTTGGAGGGGTCGACCAATACTCCTTCTTTATTGATCACATGTCCTAAAAACTGTACTTCATTCCGCCAGAATTCACACTTCGAGAATTTGGCATATAACTGCTCCTCTCTGAGTATTCCTAGAGCTATCCTCAAATGCTCTGCATGTTCTGCCTCAGTCCTTGAGTAGATCAAAATATCATCGATAAAAACTATCACACACTTATCCAAGTACTTCTTAAATACTCTATTCATTAAATCCATGAAAGCCGCTGGGGCGTTGGTTAATCCAAAGGACATTACCAAGAACTTATAATGCCCATACCTGGTACGGAACGCTGTCTTGGAAATATCTTCGGGTTTAATCTTTAGTTGGTGATATCCAGTTCTCAGGTCAATCTTGGAAAAATAAACAGCATCCTTTAGCTGGTCGAACAGATCGTCTATTCTAGGCAATGGGTACCTGTTCTTTATGGTTAGCTTGTTCAACTCTCGATAGTCTATGCACAACCTCATGCTCCCATCTTTCTTCTTAACAAATAAAACTGGTGCTCCCCACGGAGACACACTGGGTCTTATCATACCCTTATCCAAGAGTTCCTGCAATTGGATAGCTAATTCCTTCATTTCTAACGGGGCTAACCGGTAAGGTGCTTTTGAAACTGGCGCCGTCCCTGGGGCCAACTCAATAGCGAATTCAATCACTCTATCGGGTGGTAATCCCGGAAGGTCTTGTAGGAATACATCTTCAAATTCGTTGACTACTGGAATATCTTGTAATTTGGGCACCTCCTTCTGCGTGTCCACCACATAGGCTAGGTAAGCCTCACTTCCTTTTCGTAGCATCCTTTTGGCCTGGGCCATAGTCAAAAATTTCTGCGTCTGCCTCTTTCCTCTAAATATAACTTCTTTCTTCCTGGGGATATTTAACTTAACTTTCTTCCCTTTACAGTCTATCTGAGCATCGTTGCTAGATAGCCAGTCCATTCCCAAAATCACATCAAACTCCCCTAATTTAAAAGGAATCAGATCAACACTGAAAGATTGCTCCCCTATGCCTATCTCACAGGCGGGGTGAATCTGGTTAACAGGAATAATTTCATGATTGGCTATTTCTACTTGTAAGGGTTCTATCAAGGGTTCAGCCTTAAGTCTTAACTTACGCGCAAGGTCCTTTGATATAAAAGATTTAGTTGCTCCCGAATCAAATAAAACATTTGCACTGACTGAATTTAGAGAAAGGGTACCTGCTATCACATCTGAATCTTTCATAGCATCCTGGACTGTCATGTTGAAAGTCCTCACAGTAGGTGGCTTATTAGAAGCAACCCTGCTTGCTCCCGAAGCTGCTGGTTTGTTCATTGGGCATTCCTTCTTCCAATGACCCGGGCGTCCACACCGATGACAATTGGTGGTTGGAACGACGGCAGGGATTGATGATGGGCACTTAGTTGAATAGTGGCCTTCCCGACCGCACTTAAAACAGGTTACTGGCCTTCCTTTACACTCCCCAGTGTGATTCCTTCCACATTTGTTACAGGCTGGCAATGGGGGTCGAGACTGGTTGGAATAGGACATTCTTGACTTCTGGCCGCCCTGGCTCACACTCACACTCATTGGCCGCTTAAACCCAGTGTTCCTTCCTGGTAGGGACACTGCTCCTTGATTAAATCTAGTTGGGAAGCTCCTTCCTGCGGAACCTCCACCCATGCTCATACTTTTCCTCTTTATTCCTTTCTCCTCTCTTTCCTTCTGCATCTGTTCACTTCCAACTTCTACAATCGTTGCCTTTTGCACCAGAGTGGCATAGTCCGTAAGCTCAAGGATTGCCACCCTATTCTGAATCCACGGTTTCAGTCCCTGCTGAAACCTCCTAGCTTTCTTTTCCTCGGTGCTCACAAACTCCGACACAAACCTTGATAACTCAGTAAATTTCGCCTCGTACTCTGCTACAGACAAGTTATTCTGCTTTAGCTCCAAGAACTTGAGCTCCATCTGGCTTTCCATAAACCTCGGGAAATACTTTCCCAGAAACAACTGACTAAATCTCTCCCAGGTTATAATAGCATCTGTCTCCATGTTTTTCTTGGCCTCCCACCAGTAGTTAGCTTCTCCTTTCAGAAGGTAGGTAGCAAATACAGTCTTCTGTGCCTCCTCGGTACTCAAAATCTCAAAAGATTTCTCCATTTCCTTTAACCATGCCCTTGCCTTAACTGGGTCGGCTGATCCGTGGAACTCAGGGGGCTTAAGGGACTTAAAAGCCCTGAAAGAGTTTGCCACAGCATTGTTACTTCCTTGAGGGTGTGGGTTGGGTTGACGTTCCAAATTCTGCCTTAGGAGTTGAATGAACTGGCTCATGGGATCCATGCCTGGGTTTGGTACTGGTTGCTCAACCTCGGTTTCTCCTTCTTCAGCCTCTATCTCAAATCCCTCAACATTATATGTTTCCTCTTCCTTTTCATACAGGGAGTCATCCTGTTCCACATAATCCTCATCTTCCTCTTCACTGTGTTCTTGGTTTCTATTGTCCTGATTATGGCTTCCCTGGTCCTCAGATCCAGGGTTCGCCCTAGTTCCAATCTTTCTTGGCGGCATGATTCTGATAATAATAAAAACAATTATTGGGAAAATTCAACGTTAGGTCACAATCATATACATCATTGTGCCTTGCACGGCTCTTATAATGGGGAGAACGTATATCGCAATCCTAATATTTTAAGAAAGTTCTAATACGAAGTGCAGTAATAATAATGATAAAACAGTGATCACGTCACTATGGAACTGAACCGAAAGGAAACAAATATATACATAATGCGAGAAATACATAGTTTGATCTGGTCAAAAGTACAACAGTGCTACAGTCATATATCCCAAAAGTGATACACAAGAGTCTATCTGTCTAGTCAGAAAAAGGGATGCTATATACAAGTCAACTATCCCGGAAAATTGGCTCTTACTAAGGCCTCGGCTAACTAGACAACTAGACTATTCCATCATCAATCCTGAATCACACACCGGAGCGGGTCAGCTCCCAAACCCTTTCCATCGCACGACGGAAGATATAGTCGGCCTGCCGCCTGGAGATCCTACCATGCCTGTCCCCCTGGAGAGATCTGAGTCTCGCTCGGGACGTGAGCTCTATCCCCGTAAGCTCCCTCCTCAAGGATCGGGGTATAGAAGCCCTGGTCTCATAAGCTCGGGTACGCCTACCCGCCCTTTCTGCATCCAACTCCCTCCTGGCCTCATCTAGTCGGCCCTCGGCAACAGCCACTCGGGTCCTCAATACATCCTGAACATATACATGAGCTAACGAAGACTGCCTGTGGGCAGGGTCAAGAGGTGGTGAATCCGGAGCCGCTGAGGGTGCCTCCTCGGTCTGCCTAGGCTCGGAAGTATGGGTCTCTGAGCTGTCATCATCAGGAATCCAAGATAGTGGTGGAGGGGTAGGGGCTCTGACCACCGGAAGTGTGGTTAAAGGGATACCAGCATACACTACCATAGATCCAACACGCTCCTCAGCTACTGGGACCTCATCCGGGTCCTCCTCATCTGGAATAGCAATAACCTCTGTCTCTGACTCCTCTGAGGGGTCCTCCTCATCTGAAACAGCAATGACCTCCGTCTCAGGCTCCTCTGGGGGGTCCTCCTCATCCTCCTCCATCTCAGGCTCCTCCTGATCCTCAACATCTAGCAATGCCTCATCATGCTCACGCTCGAACATCTCAGGGTCCTCTATCTCAGGCGCCTACACATTAAACGAGCTAAGTTACTATCATGATACTTATAAGGGTTCCCATAAGGGTTTTAACTGTCAGCACTACTTTAAGTAGTCCGACCATGAACTTGGCAAGAGTTCTTATTATCTTTGTGAGTTTGTTATTATATCGTCGCATCATCTCTGAGGTTTATAACGCTTAGCTCTGATACCATTTCTGTAACACCCCCAGATCCGGGGTCGGGGATCCGGGTTGTCACGGTCTTTCTTTCCACAATATCACTTCACTTAATTAATAATAAATAACCTCATGCTGTGACCCCACACTAACACACACCACAACCCGTTATAGTCTCAGAGATGAAATTGAAATAAGTACAAGTCTTTGAATCCACAATTTAAAATTATTACAACCCAAAATGATTACTTGATAATTTACAGTTAATTGCCATTATCTGCCACAAGTTATAATTATACATAATTTGATTCTCAAAAGTAGATGGTCTGAACTACAATGGATCTACCTCTGCAGCTATAGCAGCCACAACATCATCGGGAAGACGCGGGGCGCTTCCCACGCGCTTGCGCTGGGTCTGCTGGAGTCTGGCCATCTCTCCTAACTGTTGTTGTGTGATGAAGAAATAAAGCAAGAGTGAGCCTTACAGCTCGCAAGATAATACATAGTGATAACAATAATATAAGTATCTAAATGGATACTCACTAGAATCTTTATCGTGTGTAAGATAATTACTTACTAGATATAATGTAAAAACAAGGAATGAAGTTACCAATACTTCACCACACTTATATCATTTATAAAGCTACTTGAACTACCACCGTTCAAAGTATTATAAGTTTTAAAAAAAAACATCCCATAGATGAGACCACAAGTTAAGACTTGAATAAATTCAATCTTTGAAATATTTTGAAGAAAATGAAGTTATGAGATACTTTATTTAGTCCCGATATATATATATCCACATATATATATCTCTAAAACATTTCCTGGAACCTCTGTTATGTAAAGTATGAACAGAGTTGCAATATCCAATGAATTTGGAAGGAAAAGAAAACCTTTGGCATAAACCAGATATCTTGCTGATCAGGCAAAGATACCCATAAGTAACCTTTTCTACTAGTAGATGGACGAATTCCCCACTGGTCATCACCCTGGCCCCATTAGGACCTATGCTGGACTGCCACTCTGCCACTTATGCATTTGATGGACTCCCACTGAGCCACTTACACTATCATGGACGCCCACTGAGCCCATGTTGCTTATGCCGACTCAATAGATGGACTTACTTCCCGAACGATGGGCAAGTAATCAAGATGTTTTCTCAAAACAGCAACCTCGTTGCGAATGTAAAATACACCACTGAGCCGGATCCCTCAAGTTTTGAACGAGTATTTAAATCCCCTTTAAAAGGAAGATCTTAAATATAAAAATGAGTTTTGGGATCCGCTCTATCTTTTAAAAATCATTTTGAAGACTCGAAAACACTTTAAAGAGTGTTTGGAGTAAAGCTGATTTAATGAAGTAAATCAGTCCCCAGAATATTTAGAAAATGACTGAATATTATTAATTAAATAATATTCCCATAAAGAATAATCTTTATAAAAATAATTGAAGTAGAAGTATTGAAATTTATACTTGAAACGAGTATTAAATAACCAAAGATATACTTATATAAAAGTATTATCTTTATTTGAATAATCGAAAATAAGTTTGATTATTTACACCTTATTCTTTAATAAAATAAAGAATATATTTCAGCAAATAATCGGAGTCATAGATCCTCAAATGAATATTCAAAAATATTCATTAAATAATATAAACTGAGTCATAAGCCCTCGAATGAATATTCAAATAATATTCAATAAATAATATAAAAGAGTCATAAGTCCTCGAATGAATATTCAAAATAATATTCATTAAATAATATAAAAGAGTCATAAGTCCTCGAATGAATATTCAAAATAATATTCATTTAATATAAAGGAGTCATACGCCTTCGAATAATATTCGAAATAATATTCAATAATAAAATAAAGTTTAAAGTTATCGAATAAACCTTATTCGATTAATAGTTTGGAAAAACTATAACCATATATATATATATAAATATATATATATATATATATCCATATCCATATATACAAAATGTACTCGGGATCCTCGACTCCCGGTTTTAGAAAATATTTTCACCTTTGGGTCCCTATACTAAGGGTATATGCAAGTTACCGCTATCCTCTAGCATAGGTATTATCAACTGAACCAACAGATATATATTCCAAGAATATGAAACAGGCATGCATATATACCATATCACATGCTACAATATATCGCATCATTTGCTAATTATCCAACATGCATCTATCGCAAGATAATGCAAATACATATATTCATCACAACAACAGTATAACGGATAGAATACTTGCCTGAGCGACTTGGGGGTGAGAAAGGCTCGGGATGAGTCTGATAACCTATAAACAACAAGTAAGTTGGAATTAAACCAAAATCACTTGTAAACCTATACTTTAACTAACTTAGACTCTAACGCTTGTTTTGCGCTCACCGATTCGCTTAAGTCACTCGGGTACCCTCGGCTCCACCATTTTTAATAATTTAACCTTTACGAGTTTTAAAGCGATTCCTTCGCGAATGTCTTACCAACTGCCTAACACACTTACCATAAATGTTTTATACATTAATTAACCCTTTTTGGTCTTTAACCTATGTTTCAAAGTAAGGCGAGGGAAAAAGTTTCGTTCGCGAAACGCCGTTACTTGAAACGGTCGTTTCTCCTAAACCGTGCATCGGAATCGAACGAACTACATATCAAAACGAAGCTCGTAACATGAGCTATCTAATCATGGTAGTGGTCATAATCTAGCAGGGGGTTCTCGGGTCCTAATGCTATGCACAAAAACAGTCCAAAGAAAATCGGACGTTACGACGGCTATGTTTACGCGATTTCCAAATTTTAAACCATACAAAACCAACCACAAACCAACCTCAAATCCAACATACAACCAACATCCATCCTTATCACATCATAACAACCCCAACCAATTCAATTTAATCATTCATACTTATGCTTAAACTTAACTTTAATCATACTTAAGTTCCTTTAAATCAAAACCACAACAATTACCATTCCATTTCACTACCATTCCAAATCCCAAACTCTAAATCATAACAACAAGCTACAATATCAACCCACTAATCAAAATCATCTTATAATATATAGGAATCTAGGGTTTGGAGATGGTATACCTTCCTTGAAGTGGTGGGTGGAGCTAGGAAGCCTTAAGAAGCTTGGAGAAGTCTTAAGAATGCTTGGATCTTCAAGAAAACCAAGAAAAGTTCAAGTTAAAAAACTTGAAAACACTATTCATTGTCTTCTTCTTTGATTAAATGAAGAAGATTGAGAAAGAATTAATGGCTTAAACTCATGATATAGTCCTAACTAAGCATGAAGATGATTAGGGAATTATCTTACCAATTTAGGAGGCTTGGATCTTGAGTTTTGAAATTCTATGCCTTTAAAAAAAACTAAAAGCCGAGAGCAAATGAAGAACTCATGCCTTGGTTGCTTTTGATTTTTGATGAGAATGATTTTTACTTGGCTTGGTTGACTTGTTTTGTATTTGATTTAGTCAATTACTTTCTTGCCCTTGAAATTGTGTGGTTACAAAGCTACCACACCTCCTTCCTTCCCATGTCATGCTTATGTCATCCTCATGATGTCATCCTCCCTTCCTTGTCCTCTTTCTATTGGTTGGATGACATCCTTCCCACTAATCCCTTTGATTAACTTCCTAATCGTTTGCCTAATGACCGCTGATCTGTTATACGGTTCGCTTAACTTTCGTTCTCGTTTATCGTTTGAAGGATCATACCCGGGATCTTATTACTTAGGTTCCCTTAACCTTTCTCAATACATTATATTCCTTTTTATGATCCTCTATTATAATCCTTTAATTTAAATCCTTTTTATCCTGTTATCTTATACTCAATTCTCTCCGTATCTTGTGGATTTCCGGGAAAAACCAAAGTGTTCGGAATTGGATTCTGACGATCTTTACATACACTTATATACTTCATAGAGTACTAATAATATCCCAGAATATCCATAACAGAACCCCTACATAGTGTGGCGTGAAAAGTTTTCTCATTCAGCTAAAACACTATTCACAAGGGTTACAAAAAGTTGAAAAATTTTGGGGTTATTACACTGAGACTACAAACTCTGATGCATTAAACTCTAATGTTATTGAAATTGTGGTGACTACACCAAAGGAAGATGCACTTGTGCAGGGGGAGCATACTGAAGATACAACCACATCTCAAGAAATATCAGAACCAACAACTAGCTCTTCAAGTTCTGATTCATCAAGTTTTGATGAGCTAAGTTCTGATAAGTCTGGAAACTCAAATTCTGAAGGATCCAACTCAGAGAGCATAGTTTCAGGGGGAGCATCAGAAAATGTTGATGAAGATATCATGGATCATGGGGGAGCATCCAGTTCTAGAAAAAACCTTCCATTTGCAAGGAAGTGGACTAAATCACATACACCTGACTTAATAATTGGGAATCCTGATGCAGGTGTCAGAACTAGAACAGCTACATTAAATGAATGTCTTTATAATTCTTTTCTTTCTCCGACTGAACCAAAGAAAGTGGAAGAAGCTCTTTAAGATGTTGATTGGGTGCAAGCAATGCAGGGAGTTAAATGAATTTGAAAGAAACAAAGTATGAACCCTAGTTCCAAGACCAAAGAACAGATCTGTTGTTGGTAAAAAGTGGTTCAGAAACAAAACTGATAGTGATGGCGTAATTACAAGGAATAAAGCAAAGCTGGTTGCAAAAGGATATTCTCAACAGGAGGGAATTGATTATGATGAAACATTTGCACCAGTTGCTAGATTGGAAGCCATAAGGATATTTTTGGCTTATGCTGCTCACAAAAAAATTACTGTCTTTCAAATGGATGTGAAAAGTGCTTTTCTCAATGAAGAATTGGAAGAGGAAGTATATGTTGAACAACCTCCAGGTTTTGTAGATTCAAAATTTCCTAATCATGTCTACAGACTAGACAAAGCACTTTATGACCTTAAGCAAGCTCCAAGAGCATGGTATGAGACTTTAGCTCAGTTTTTCTGAAAAGTGGATTTAACAGAGGAACTATTGACAAAACACTGTTCTACCTCAACCATGGAAAGGACTGATAAGTGGCATTTTATACCACTTAGAACGTCTTAAAATGGCTTAAATTGGTGTCTTGAAATCAAGTATTTTGTGTATTTGATGCGTTTTTCTAGTGTTTATGCATTTCAGGGTATTAGTTGCATTTCGAAGGAGGAATCATCAAGAATAAGCCTTGGCATGTGTTCACCATTGCGAGAGGAAAAGAACGGGCAGATTACGGCGAAGAAACGGAGCAAATATGGAATTTTTCCAGAAGGGTCCTGCGCGCCCGCGCAGCAATGCCGAGCGGCCGCGCAGCAGCCTTGCGCGCCCGCGCAGAAATGCTGAGCGGTCGCGCAGGGTCGGGGAAAAAGATATATTATTTTAGACTTCTACTTCTGTTTGGCTTCCACTTCTATGTAATCTGAGTTTTATGGGACTATTATATAGGTAGATTTGAGACGTTTTTCACAGAGTATTAAGAGGAGATTATGTTTTAGATTGTGTATTGCAAGAAGCGAAGGAGATAAGGAAGAAGACCGATTTAGCACACAGCAACGAAGAGGAAGCATATATTCTTGTGATTCTTGTTTCGTTGTAACGTTGGATGCTAGTTTTCTTGCTTTGACTTATTTACTCTTGTGACGTACTCTGTTTTAATATAATCAGTTTAGTTATTATTTTCTTGTGTTTGTTTATCATGATTTCATATGAACCCATGATGGCGATAAGTTCTATTATGGGCTAATCGTGATCATGGGGTTGCAACGGATTTATTATGGAATTCTTTAGTTAATTGTTTAATACTTTAGTATGTGATGATTGCATGATATCTAGTATTGGTTGTGCGTATTCGTCTTATGTGCGTCGCGAACATATAAGATAGGGTGTTAATCTCTTGTGAAGCGACGGTGGATCTTGAGATTTAGAACTTGCCATGCTAGCATAGGTTCATGTACGTTGTGCATGATTAGTGGGTAACTCTAACAGTTTTATTTGCCCTATGTAATCAAAAAGGGATAACTTGTGCTTAATCGTTGTGTTGTCAATTTCTGTAGACATATAGGAACTCAACATAATTGATGACTATTCAACTTCTATTTTAATTGTGGATGTTTGGTAGAATGGTATTAGTACAATGAAAGTTGGCTTTTATCAGTTTCGTGTTATTCGATTAATATCATCACTGTCACATGCTAAATGTAATAACTATGGCTATAGGAGGAAGTAATAATGAAGTTGTGATCTCATGAGTGTTTTATTATCGATAAATTGAAGTGTTAGTTAAGTGGTTAATTAAGTAGTTAATTATAGTTAATATTTAATCAACAATTTTAAGTGTTATTATCTTAACATTGAGAAGTAGTCATACATTGGTGAGTGAGTTAAATTAGACAATAAATTAGTCTGAGTCTCTGAGGGAACGAACTAGAAAGTATTCTATATTACTTGCGAACGCGTATACTTGCGTGAATATTAGTGCGTGATTTCGCCCTAACAAGTTTTTGGCGCCGTTGCCGGGGACTCGGCGTATTTGTTTAGTTTATGTACTTACCATCATTGGTCATTAGGACTCAGTGATTAGGACGTAGTAGTTAATTAGTACTTTAGCAAACGTTTATGCAAACTCATTCTCGTGCTCGCAAGAGGACCTTAGATACAGCTGAGGAGAAAGATGAAGTTCTTGATACACCGGAGAAGTTAGATTTTGAGGATTCGGATTCAGGAACTGAGCAGAAAGAACCAGTAAACATGGGAGATCGTATTGTTCAAGCTGATCCAGCTCTTATGGATTTTTCTCGGCCTAAAATTGATGACATTCAGTCAAGCATCCTTCATCCGGCTATTCAAGCTAACACCTTTGAAATCAAGCCGGGCACTATTCAGATGGTGCAGAATTCTGTTTCTTTTGGAGGAGCGGCAACTGAAGACCCCAACATGCACATAAGGAATTTTGTCGAGATCTGCAGCACTTTTAAGTATAATGGCGTGACTGATGAGGCTATCAAGTTGAGGCTCTTCCCATTCTCACTGAGGGATAAGGCTAAAGACTGGTTACATTCTGAACCAGCTGGGTCCATCACTACGTGGCAAGATCTTGCGCAAAAGTTTCTGGTGAAGTTTTATCCAATGGCAAAGACTGCTGCTATGAGGAGTGCTCTTACTCAGTTTGCGTAGCAACCTACAGAATCTATGTGCGAGGCTTGGGAACACTACAAGGAAATGTTGAGAAAATGTGCACATCATGGAATGCCGGATTGGATGGTAATCACTGGTTTTTATAATGGTTTGGGGGCCCAATCTCGGCCCATGCTCGATGTAGCAGCTGGAGGCGCCTTATGGGCTAAAAGCTATACTGAGGCGTATAATCTTATCGAGACGATGGCTGCAAATGAGCATCAAAACCCAACTCAGAGGATGACGTCAGGCAAGGTCACAGGTATTCTGGAAGTTGATGCAGCCACCGCTATTGCAGCCCAGCTCCAAGCGCTATCAATGAAGGTTGATTCTCTGGCTACGTATGGAGTTAATCAAATAGCTATGGTTTGTGAGCTTTGTGCAGGTTCTCATGCTACGGATCAGTGTTCTCTTGTCAACGAATCTGTTCAATATGTGAATAATTATCAGTGACAATAGCAGCCTGTGCCAGCGACCTATCATCCTAACAACAGAAATCATCCAAATTTCAGCTGGGGGAATAATCAGAATGCTATTCAGCCACCATATCAGCAAGGAGTGAGTAAAGAGTTTAACCCACCTGGATTCCAGCAACCACAGCAGTATGCTACAAGACAATCATATCCTCAACAGGGAAGTGCAGCTGCACCTACTAGTGCTGATTTTGAGGAACTTAAGCTGTTGTGCAAGAGTCAGGCGGTTTCTATCAAGACCTTGGAAAATCAAATCGGTCAATTAGCCAATGCAGTGCTCAATCGTCAACCTGGCACTCTTCCCAGTGACACGGAAGTACCAGGCAGGAAGGAAGCTAAAGAGCAAGTCAAGGCTATTACCTTAAGGTCTGGGAAAGTAGCTGATGCTGAAAAGGCAAAAGAAGTCGAAGCTGAAGTTAGAGATGAAGAATTTAAGCAAAAGGAGAAAGCGGCGGAACCAAGGAAGACTACTGTTGAACACACTCTGCCTGAGGCTAATACAGGGGAGAAACAGCTCTATCCTCCACCACCTTTTCCTAAGAGATTGCAGCAACAAAAGCTGGATAGACAGTTCGGGAAGTTTCTGGAGGTGTTCAAGAAACTTCACATCAATATACCTTTCGCTGAGGCTCTGGAACAAATGCCTAGTTATGCGAAGTTTATGAAGACTATTCTTTCAAGGAAGGTGAAACTGGATGACCTTGAAACCATTGCTCTCACGGAAGAATGCAGCGCTGTTCTGCAGCAAAAGTTACCACCAAAACTGAAAGATCCAGGAAGCTTCACCATTCCTTGCACCATTGGAAATCTAACTTTTGACAAGTGCCTTTGTGATTTGGGAGCAAGCATTAATCTGATGCCCTTGTCGATCTTTAAAAAGCTGGATCTGCCTGATCCAAAACCCACATACATGTCGCTACAATTGGCTGACCGTTCCATTACTTACCCAAGGGGCATAGTTGAGGATGTGCTCGTCAAGGTGGATAAGCTCTTCTTTCCTGCAGATTTTGTTATTCTGGATTTTGAGGAAGATAAGAAGATTCCCATAATCTTGGGGAGGCCTTTCTTGGCTACTGGCCGTACCTTGATAGATGTGCAAAAAGGTGAACTTACTATGCGAGTCCAAGACCAGGATTTGACCTTCAACGTATTCAAGGCAATGAAATTCCCTACAGAAGATGAGGAGTGCTTAAAAGTGGATGTGATTGATTCCGCAGTTACTTCGGAACTCGAGCACATGCTAATGTCTGATGCATTGGAAAAGGCCTTAGTGGGGGAATTTGACAGTGATGATGAAGATAGCAACGAACAATTACAATATCTGAACGCTTCTCCCTGGAAGCGAAAGCTGGATATACCATTTGAATCTCTTGGTACTTCTGACCTCAAGAACGCTGAAGGGAAGCTCAAACCATCAATAGAGGAAGCGCCTACCTTAGAGCTCAAACCATTACCTGAACACTTGAGGTATGCTTTTTTAGGTGATTCATCTACGTTACCTGTTATTATTTCAGCTGACCTTTCAGGTAGTGAGGAAGACAAGCTCTTAAGGATTTTGAGAAAATTCAAATCGGCTATAGGATGGACCATAGCAGACATCAATGGGATAAGTCCTTCATATTGTATGCATAAAATTCTGCTAGAGGAAGGAAGTAAGCCAACTGTGGAACAACAACGAAGACTGAATCCCATCATGAAGGAGGTGGTGAAGAAAGAAATTCTGAAATGGCTAGATGCAGGCATCATTTATCCTATTTCTGACAGCTCGTGGGTGAGCCCTGTACAATGTGTTCCTAAGAAAGGAGGTATCATTGTGGTCGCAAATGAAAAGAATGAGCTCATCCCTACTCGAACAGTTACAGGATGGAGAGTATGCATGGATTATAGGAAATTGAACAAAGCCACAAGAAAGGATCACTTTCCTCTTCCATTTATTGATCAAATGCTTGACAGATTGGCGGGACATGAGTATTTTTGTCTTCTGGATGGTTATTCCGGGTATAATCAGATTTGTATTGCACCAGAGGATCAGGAAAAGACTACCTTCACTTGTCCATTTGGCACATTTGCTTTTCGTAGAGTTTCGTTTGGGTTATGTGGCACCCCAGCCACCTTTCAGAGATGTATGATGGCTATATTCTCTGACATGATTGGAAATAACGTCGAAGTGTTCATGGATGACTTCTCCGTCTTTGGACACTCATATGATGAATGTTTAAATAATCTGCGCGCCGTACTCAAAAGATGCGTGGAAACTAATTTGGTGCTTAATTGGGAGAAATGTCATTTTATGGTGCGTGAAGGCATTATCCTTGGGCATAAGGTCTCTAGCAAAGGTCTGGAGGTGGACAAGGCCAAGGTGGGAGTCATTGAAAATCTTCCCCCACCTAATTCGGTGAAAGGAATCCGTAGTTTTCTCGGTCATGCGGGTTTTTATCGGCGATTCATCAAGGACTTTTCAAAGATATCTAAGCCGTTGTGCAATTTACTTGAGAAAGATGTGCCTTTCAAATTTGATGATGAATGTTTGGCAGCATTCGAGACTCTCAAGGAGAGTTTGATCACGGCACCAGCTATTACAGCACCAGATTGGACAGAACCGTTTGAGATGATGTGTGATGCGAGTGATTATGCGGTAGGTGCAGTTCTGGGACAGCGCAAGAAAAATCTCTTCCATGTGGTCTACTATGCGAGTAAGACTTTAAATGGGGCCCAATTGAACTACAACACTACTGAGAAGGAGCTTTTGGCTATAGTCTTTGGCTTTGAGAAATTTCGATCTTATCTGCTTGGTACGAAAGTGACAGTATTCACTGATCATGCAGCTATTCGCTATCTGGTTTCTAAGAAGGATTCGAAGCCGAGACTCATTCGTTGGGTGCTTTTACTTCAAGAATTTGAGTTAGAGATCAAAGATAGAAAAGGTACTGAGAATCAAGTAGCTGACCATCTCTCTAGGTTGGAGAATCCCGATTCTACTTCACAAGATAGGACGTTAATCAATGAATCTTTTCCGGATGAGTAGTTGTTTGCAATTCAGGAGGAAGAACCATGGTTTGCAGATATTGTAAACTATCTTGTCAGCAATATAATGCCTCCTAATTTGACATCCGCGCAAAAGAAGAAGTTTCTGCATGAGGTGAAGTGGTATATGTGGGATGAACCATATTTGTTTAGACAGGGAGCTGACCAGATCATCAGGAGATGTATCCCGTTCTGTGAGACGGAGGGGATATTACGAGACTGCCATTCCACGGTTTATGGTGGACACTATGGAGGTGAGAAGACGGCAGCTCGTATTCTGCAAGCAGGTTTTTTCTGGCCTACCTTGTTCAAGGATGCTCATCAGTTTGTTTTAAGGTGTGATCGTTGCCAAAGAGTGGGAAATTTGTCAAGAAAGGATGAGATGCCATTAAATGTGATGCTTGAAGTCGAGGTCTTTGATGTATGGGGAATCGATTTCATGGGGCCTTTTATCTCGTCTTGCAATAATCAGTACATCTTGCTGGCAGTCGATTATGTCTCAAAATGGGTCGAAGTTAAAGCTTTACCGACAAATGATGCAAAGGCAGTGCTAAATTTTCTTCATAAGCAAATTTTCACAAGGTTTGGAACACCTCGGGTAATCATAAGTGATGAAGGATCGCATTTTTGCAACCGTAAGTTCACTTCTATGATGCAGCGTTATAATGTGAATCATCGAGTAGCTACTGCCTATCATCCACAAACAAATGGTCAAGCGGAAGTGTCTAACAGAGAGATAAAGCGCATTCTAGAGAAGGTTGTTTGTCCGTCAAGGAAGGATTGGTCTTTAAAGCTCGATGAAGCTGTTTGGGCTTACAGAACAGCATACAAAACTCCACTTGGGATGTCACCGTTTCAGTTGGTGTACGGTAAGGGATGTCATCTACCGGCGGAGCTTGAGCATAAGGCCTACTGGGCATTGAAGAAATTGAACCTGGATTTAGATGCAGCTGGTAAGAAAAGAATGCTTCAGCTTAATGAACTTGATGAATTTCGACTTCAAGCGTACGAGAATAACAAAATGTATAAAGAAAAGGTGAAGAGGTGGCATGATAGGAAGCTACATCCTAAGTTATTTGTGCCAGGGCAACAAGTTCTGTTATTCAACTCGCGGCTCCGACTTTTTCCTGGGAAGTTGAAATCAAGGTGGTCTGGACCTTTTATTGTCAAAACTGTGTTTCCACATGGAGCGGTGGAAATTTTTGAGAATGATTCGGACCAAGCATTCAAGGTTAACAGTCAGCAGTTGAAGCACTACTATGGGGACATGGCAAACCGAGAGGTGGTTAGTGCCATTTTGTTGACTATTTGAGAAAGATACGGAACGTCAAGCTAATGACGAAAAAGAAGCGCTGTGTGGGAGGCAACCCATGAATTGTTGTTACAGGAACCCTTAGAAGTTAATAACCTATCCAAAAACACAAAAAAATCAGAAAACAGGGGCTGAAAATTTTTTTTTCCAGAGACCCTCTGCGCGGCCGCGCAGCTTTCTGCGCGCCCGCGCAGAAATGCTGAGCGGCCGCGCAGGGGTCGAGTTCCAGAATTTTTTTTTACAGTTCAGAAAACAAAAAAAAAACAAACAAAAACACAAAAACCCATCACAGCCCATAAACCCACGAATTCTTTTCCCATTACCCCATGATTTTATCCCTCAACCCCACTCCTAATCTAATTTAACCTACTCCACACCCTATATATACATACACCTATCCTACATATCTCCCACAACTTCCTACACTTAAACCCTCTCATAAACATCAAAAATCAGTTCTTACACACTTTTATTCACAAATCAATGGCACCCAAGAGAGCACGCACTATTGACAGCAGCAGCACAGTTCCTATTGCTGATTCATCAAGGGGTACTGCTGCAAGGCCTCGGTTAACTGACAGAGCCGCGGAGGAGGAGTACACTAGGCTGTTGGGGAAGCCGATTCTGAAGGAGAGGGGGTTTTTACCATCAGGAAGGGATGGTGAGTTGTTGCCCATGATTGCAGAGAAGGGGTGGATAGCTTTTTGTGAGTCACCCGAAGCAGTACCGATGAGTGTTGTTCGCGAGTTCTACGCGAACGCGAAGGCTGAAAAGAATGGGTTTTCTGTAGTTCGTGGGCTGACGGTTGATTATCATCCTGCGGCGATTCCTCGTGTGATTGGACAGCGAGAGAGGAAGCCCGAGGAGGAGAACTGGAATGAAAAGACTGCTGAGGACTTTGACTTGGATTTGATTTGTGCGACTCTCTGTCGACCGGGCACAGTTTGGAACCGCAGTCCAGCCAATAATGAGTATCGTCACTTTCCGGCGATCGCCATGAACAGGTATGCCCGTGCATGGAATGCATTTATATGTGCTAATATTTTTCCTTCTTCACATGCACACGAGGTCACAGTTGAGAGAGCACAACTGTTGTGGGGAATTCTGAATGAGGAATACTATGTGGACCTTGGTGAGTTTATCTACCAAGGAATTCTGAAGTTTTTGAGGGGAGCAAAGCATATGAACATCCCTTATGCATCCACGGTTACAAAGCTATGCCGAGCAGTAGGAGTGAACTGGCTGGCTCATGAGCAGTTGCAGTTGCCAGCAGCTCCGATAGATTCTGGCACTCTGAATGGGATGCAGGAGTGGACCGGTGGTGAGCCTGAGGAGCATGGGTTGGGTTATCGTCTTCCAGGAGGGCGTCCAGCACGAGGTGCTACTATGGTCAGGCCAGGGCGTAATGAGGCTAGTTCTTCGAGAGCTCAGGAGGGTGCTGGGATGGGTGATGCCCAGTATAGGAGGCTTTCACGGCGGATGGATGCCATGTATGAGACGCAGAGCAGGTTTGCTCAGGAGCTCACTCTTGCGTTAGGGACTGCTTTTCGAGGCCTTGGAGCTGATATCCAGTGGCCAGTTTTTGGTGAGGACTCTGCATACCCGCCGCCTGATACTCCACCCACTGAGGGTGATGATGATGATGACTCCGAGTAGGTATACCCTGTGTTCCTTTCTACTACCTTCACTGGGGACAGTGAATATTTTGTGTGTGTCATTTAGCTTCATATTCATGATAGTTAGTTCATATAGTTGCATAATTTTTGCCATATAGTTTTTTTTATATATAGCTTTATTTGTTTGTCATATCATATAGCTCATGCATATACCATGATCCCTTTTGCAATGATTTATCGACTGAATTGTGATATTGATGCGAGTGTAGTGATAGCATTAAAGTGATATTAAGTTGTGTAGGTTGATATGCATGCTAGAAGCACTTGTATTGTCACTAAGTCTTAGAGAATGCTTAAGGACTAGATTGTTGTTATGATCTGATTATTTTCGAGGATAATCTATTTATTATGCTTAGAATTTGATAATAGGTTCTTAGTGGTAAAGGCATGAAAAAGAAAAAAAATGGAGTAAAAATGGAATTTGTTGCTAGTTGTGGCTAGGCGTCAAATGGCTAGTAGCCGGCTCGCATGTTATGCGAGTAGTCTAGGGTTGAGCAAGATGGAGCGAAACGCACTTGCTCAGAAGAAAAAAAAAAATTTTTTTTGCATAATTGATCAATAGTGGGCTCTTTGGTATTCGAGTTATTAAGTTCTTAGGGGACTTTGTGCCTAGTGACCTAAGGCTTTTAGAGTCTGGGATCCGCTAACCTAACGCTCGTTACATGGATACCATTGTATAAGTCTTTTGTGGACCTCACTCATTGCACGGTCAAATAAGCATTTGAGTTGTAAATAAAAAGCACGATTCCGTAGTAAGCTCCATAGTTCTTGTAGTGTTGTATATCACTTTGTGCCTAGAATTTTTATTCTTTGTATAATCGTAGGATTGCCTTGAGGATAGTCTAGTCATAGTAATTGGTCTAGTTCCAAAGCATATATGTTAAGCATTTGCACACACCACGTTTCTGGCGGTATGTCCGTTTGCATGAGTTTATTGATCTTTAGTGTCTAACTGCATTCGTTGAGACGTGACAATTTGGTTGGTTAATTGTAGTAAGGGGGATCGTTGCATTTTCATATAGATTGCATTCATGCATATTTTTATTTGTTTTTGAGTCTGTTACGCTTGAGGACAAGCATCGATTTAAGTTTGGGGGTGTGATAAGTGGCATTTTATACCACTTAGAACGTCTTAAAATGGCTTAAATTGGTGTCTTGAAATCAAGTATTTTGTGTATTTGATGCGTTTTTCTAGTGTTTATGTATTTCAGGGTATTAGTTGCATTTCGGAGGAGGAATCATCAAGAATAAGCCTTGGCATGTGTTCACCATTGCGAGAGGAAAAGAACGGGAAGATTACGGCGAAGAAACGGAGCAAATATGGAATTTTTCCAGAAGGGTCCTGCGCGCCCGCGCAGCAATGCTGAGTGGCCGCGCAGCAGCCTTGCGCGCCCGCGCAGAAATGCTGAGCGGCCGCGCAGGGTCGGGGAAAAAGATATATTATTTTAGACTTCTACTTCTGTTTGGCTTCCACTTCTATGTAATCTGAGTTTTATGGGACTATTATATAGGTAGATTTGAGACGTTTTTCACAGAGTATTAAGAGGAGATTATGTTTTAGATTGTGTTTTGCAAGAAGCGAAGGAGATAAGGAAGAAGACCGATTTGGCACACAGCAACGAAGAGGAAGCATATATTCTTGTGATTCTTGTTTCGTTGTAACGTTGGATGCTAGTTTTCTTGCTTTGACTTATTTACTCTTGTGACGTACTCTGTTTTAATATAATCAGTTTAGTTATTATTTTCTTGTGTTTGTTTATCATGATTTCATATGAACCCATGATGGCGATAAGTTCTATTATGGGCTAATCGTGATAATGGGGTTGCAACGGATTTATTATGGAATTCTTTAGTTAATTGTTTAATACTTTAGTATGTGATGATTGCATGATATCTAGTATTGGTTGTGCGTATTCGTCTTATGTGCGTCGCGAACATATAAGATAGGGTGTTAATCTCTTGTCAAGCGACGGTGGATCTTGAGATTTAGAACTTGCCATGCTAGCATAGGTTCATGTACGTTGTGCATGATTAGTGGGTAACTCTAATAGTTTTATTTGCCCTATGTAATCAAAAAGGGATAACTTGTGCTTAATCGTTGTGTTGTCAATTTCTGTAGACATATAGGAACTCAACATAATTGATGACTATTCAACTTCTATCTTAATTGTGGATGTTTGGTAGAATGGTATTAGTACAATGAAAGTTGGCTTTTATCAGTTTCGTGTTATTCGATTAATATCATCACTGTCACATGCTAAAGGTAATAACTATGGCTATAGGAGGAAGTAATAATGAAGTTGTGATCTCATGAGTGTTTTATTATTGATAAATTGAAGTGTTAGTTAAGTGGTTAATTAAGTAGTTAATTATAGTTAATATTTAATCAACAATTTTAAGTGTTATTATCTTAACATTGAGAAGTAGTCATACATTGGTGAGTGAGTTAAATTAGACAATAAATTAGTCTGAGTCTCTGAGGGAATGAACTAGAAAGTATTCTATATTACTTGCGAACGCGTATACTTGCGTGAATATTAGTGCGTGATTTCGCCCTAACAAGGACTTACTTTTGGTGCAGATATATGTTGATGATATCATTTTTGGTTCTACAAATGACAGACTTTGCAAAAAGTTTGCCAAACTGATGCAGTCAAGATATCAAATGAGTATGATGGGGGAACTTAGCTATTTTCTGGGCCTTCAAGTCAAGCAGAATGAAGAAGACACTTTTATTTGTCAATCCAAGTACACCATAATTTTGCTGAAGAAATTTGGGATGCAAGATTGTTCAAGTACATCCACTCTCATGGCCACTGCAACAAAATTGGATAAGGATACTGGTACATCAGTAGATATTACTGATTACAGAGGTATGATTGGCTCACTACTATATCTAACTGCAAGTATACCTGATATCACGTATGCTACTTGTCTTTGTGCAAGATTTCAAGCAGATCCAAGAGAACCTTACTTAACAGCTGTGAAAAGAATTTTCAAGTACCTTAAGGGTACAGGTGATCTGGGATTGTGGTATCCCAGATAATCAGATTGTAAGCTAATAGGTTACTCAGATGCAGATTTTGCAGGATGCAAAATTGACAGGAAAAGCACAAGTGGAAGCTGCCAATTTCTTGGAGGCAGATTAGTTTCTTGGTTTAGCAAGAAACAAAAGTCAATTTCCACATCAACTGTGGAAGTAGAGTACATTGCTGCAGGAAGCTGTTGTGCACAGATTCTTTGGATGAAGAATCAGTTACTGGATTATGGGTTAACATACTTTAAAATCCCTATTTACTGTGATAATCAAAGTGCTATTGCTATGACAGGTAATCCAGTTCAACACTCAATGACAAAGCACATCAGCATTAGGTACCACTTTATAAGGGAACATGTGGATGAAGGTACAGTGGAATTGCACTTCGTTCCCACAGATCAACAACTAGCAGATATCTTTACAAAACCATTGTGTGAAGCTACTTTTACAAGATTGGTAAATAAAATTGGAATGGTTTCAGGTTCTTTCTCTAAATCTGCTTAGTTTATGTTCTAATACATCAGATGTTATGATCAGTATTTACAGATATTATTATCTTTGTATATTCTGTGCTTAAAATTGAAAATTGCTTAAGTGCTGATTGTTGTCTGATGTGAATATCTAAACTCTGAAAGTGATATGCATGCTTCTGTGACTATTCAATCCAATGAGGATAATTGTGCTAGATGCTGACCTAGTAGTCTACAATATACTAAAGTCCCATGTTTGAAGTAATCGTTTATGTAGAAATCTTTTAACACAAGCAAATTCTGATATTGAGCTCAGTTAGGTTTACTTTGTGTATCTTATTACTAAGTCAAAAACTATAATAGTGCTTCTTATCTGTTAAGTTCTGATGTTAGTAAATCTGATGGATGTACTAAGTGCTGATAAACCTCACTTATCAAAAGAAAAAGAAAAGAAAAGAAAAATCAGGTACTCCTTTAAGATCTAGAGTAAAAATGTGGAAGGGAAGACCCAAGTGCATTGCTGGTATTAAGTAATATGCATCAGAAAAGCAAAATAAATATTTTTCTTGGTGACTTTTCACACTCTATGATTACTGGAGAAATACTGTGATAATAGCATAAATTCTGATAAGCAGTCGTAACTCACTTACACTGAGAAGCCACTGTAAAATGGAATTTCAAAAGATGGATAAAATGAGCACAAAACAGTTGAAGTGGACTCATGCATGAACTCATTCTAAAGTAGACTTCAGAATACTAACAGATTTTGAGCAAAGTTCTTAGTTATGCCTTCTTTCTAAGATGTACTGAAGTGAATCAGACTTAAATCTTTATCTGATATTTAGCTTACTACATACACATACACTCTATATGAATGATGAAAATTATTGTGGTCATAAATGTGGTTTTAGATGAACAGGTTAAGTGTCACTGGTATAAATTCTGAGGACAAGTTATGATGGACATTCTGATGATTAAATTCTGAAGAAACGAAATCAGAATTTGTGTGCAGAATTACAGAAATAGGCATTCACCTTTCGAGTTAAGGAATCATGTTCTGATGACTGTTAAGTTCTGATATAAGTCTAAATTCTGATATTAAATCCCGATTCTTTACTTGACTTATTTGTGGTTAAAATCTGAAACAATCATATTTAAAATCAGAATATGTTTGGGTGAGATATAAACAGTCAACATAATTTGGGTTAGTGGTACTCATATATGCACAGTAATTTTTACTTGTTTCGTGTGCTCATTAACTCCTGTTTTAAGCTTCCAATGGCTGTCGTTATTACTCATCAATCTAGGGAGTCGAGAGGTCATCATTTTTACTTGGAATTGTTGCCCAGTCCTTCCGTCCCTTGGTATTCCATTGGCTATTTAAACCAACATTTCTTCCAGCAAAAACATTCTTCACTTTCTCAGAAACTCACTCTCTTTTTATTCATATCAACAAAAATGGTTGAGTTTGGTTGGTTTTACAACTATGGCACTGAAACTGTACATGTTTTTCAAAATGGAATTCCGACTGCATATCCTATCAACAACATTCCTCATAATCTCTGGATTCAATTTCCAGAGATCATTAAAAATGACTTGTTGACTATCCAAAGAGATCTACATCTCCGTCATCTCCGTCAGCAAGAACGGATTATCCGTCTTGCAGTGCTCTTCGTCAGCAGTAGAAGGAGTTAGTCGTTAGGCTTCTTAGCTTAGGACTAAAGCTGTTGATGTTAGACATTGTAGCTTAGGACAATCTTGTAATTTTAAGCATGTAATTTAAGTTTCATGAAATGTATTTGCTTAATATATTAATGAAATTTTATCTTTTTACAAGATTTTGTCTCTGAGTCGTTTCATATTCTGATGATATTTTAAATCCTGATACTAACCATATTCTGATGACCTTTTTAGCTCTGATACAAATCAAGTTCTGATTCTGACGTGGCAGTATTTATTTACTTGGTTTATTTATGGTCATTCTCTCATTGGTCATATTTTTACAGAATATTGGTAAAGCAGTAATAATAATTTATTTAGTGGAAACAGTTTTAAAATTTAAAATAAAACTGAACGTCCTTGATTAATGGGATTACTTGGTAAGTGGAACGGTTTTTCTCCTTGAAAAACTACATGTGATAAGTAATGATTACTGAATACCCATGCCCATTAATTATCTTTTACTGCTGCATGTCTGACAGGTGTCTCAAACGACTATTTTTTTTACCGTGTATAAGTAAAAGAGAGAAAAGATTGTAAAATCTTTTATTTACCTTTATCTCTCTCTTTATACTTTTATTCTCTCTCACATCTACTGACGATTTTTCACACATACATTTTATCAAACACCTTATAGGCAATTTTATCTCTCACATATTTCTCATGGCACCCAAGGACATAATATTTGATGGAGCTACATTTGTTCCTAATAACTTTTCCACTATTCTTAGCAAGTCAGAAGCCCCATCTGAACTTCACTTCATTCAGGACTTTCTTGCTAGTTCTGATATTGGGTATGCTCTGACTAAACCCGAAGCAGTCTCTGGTACTCAAGTACTGGAGTTCTGGAGAAGCGGTGTATATGATGATGGTGGTGCTCAAGGGTCCCCAAGTATTATTTTTTCATCAGGGGAGGATGAGTATGTTGTGACATTGTCTACGGTTCGACAAGCACTGCAGCTACCTGAGAACTGTGTCTATTCTACTGTTGAAGAGCCAGTTCTTCAAAACATGATGGCCAGTCTGGGATATGAGAAGACATTGGAAAAGCTGGGCCAGTTGAAGATATCTTTCATAAGGAGGGAATGGAGTTTCTTCTTTGATTGCATAACCAAGGCTTTTACAAACAAATGTTCCAATTTTGATGCAATTCCCATATTCAGCCAACAAATCGGGTATGCTCTCATAAATCAAACTGATTTTGACTATGCAAGTGATGTCTTAGGTTTTATTGGGGATAGAATGACAGAAGATAGAACTACTGTTTATTTTGCTAGATTCTGTCAGCTTATCTACACTTTTTGTTGTGATAATAAGCCCCAATCTACTAGTGAATTAATTTCACCATTCAGACTAGCTAAAAGAGCTTTTCATAACTTATTATCTATTGATAATAAGAAGGCTGTGTTAAGACCCCTCCTAATTCCTATATCTGTCAAACAAGCCTTAATAACCTACGATCCAGTTAAATACACTGCACTATATCCTGATGTTCAACCATCTGAACCTCATCCATCAGCACCTACCACCTCTTCTCAACCACCTCAAACTTCTCAACCTCAACCTTCAGATCCTACAGTGCGGCCTTCATCTTCCAAACCTAAGAGGACTAATAAAGTACCTCAGACACAACAGAAGAGAAGGAGATTCATTCTGCGAGATGAATCAGATGTTGAGGAACAGGTTCCTGTATCAGAACCTGTTATTTTAGAAGCTGAGAAGGTCTCTTCTCAGAAGGATGTTGATATTGGGAGTTCTAGGCCCCTAAAAATGCTTAGAAAGCGTAATTCTGATGATACAGCTCCTAAAGACTCCTTAAAAGCTAAAAGATTCAAATCATTGGCAAAAAGGCCTGAAGATTCTGGTAAAGGAATGGAAGCAGCAACTAAGGAAGGGGGTCAGGAATCTCTGATCTCACAAGACCCTGTTAAAGCTCACAATTCTCCTAGTGCTGATCCAGACCTTTATGCAACTCATCAATCTACAGTACATGCTGATAACCAGGGGCCAAGTGATGAAATTGACATCCATAACTTGGAAGTGCCTCAGGTTTTGAATCTAGAAGCTCCACCAACTCAAGTCACTCCAACAACAACACCAATTCCTGATGCTGATTTTAATCCAGAATTGCCTACAACACCTTCTCTGCTTCTAAATACTGAAGAGCAGAGTTTAGGTGAGCATTAGAATATGGCTGTTGATCAGAACTTAGTTGGAGATCAGCACTTAGAGGATGATGTTGAAGCCTCCATAGCCTCTCATACTGTTCTTTTATCAGAGGATGATGAAGATGTTGACTCTGTAAGTTCTGATGCTGCAAATGTTGCTGATACTGGTAATGCTGCTACAAATGCAGATGCTGATGCAGCTGGTCCTTCTGGACATGCACCTCTACAAGCTCCTTCAAAAGCTGACATAGTCAAGAAGTTTGTTACAGGGGAAGCACTAGTCCCTTGGATTGAAACTCCTAGAGGACAGGAGTGGACTAAAAAATGGAACTCCGTCAGTTTTATTCCTTCTGAAAAGATTCTTGCTCAGCACTTGGCAAAAGCTGATGAGATGCTAGTCAATGATGATTTCAAGACACAGCTAAGAGTTATTGCACTTAGTACAAGGCACCTTCAAGGTCAACAATCTGTAACTCAGGCCAAGGTGGACAAGATTCAAGAATCCTTGAATCAGCAAGATACAGTTGTCAAGCTGGACAAGAAGATGTTTTTCAAACCTACCTTTGACAGAATTGCCTACATTGAGAAAACCCAAGAGAAGCAATAGTCTCAGATTGATGATATTCTTAAAAATCAAGATTCTCATCAAAATCAACTCAATGAGATCCAATCTTCAGTGGAATTGCTTGTCTCTCTTTTATTACCTGCTGATGCCAAAAAGGGGGAGAAAGTAATTAAGTCCAAATGCAAACCTGTTAAGACACTGAAGGGAAAGGATGATGGTAATGACCCGGGAAACTCTGGAATGGGTGGAGGTCATGGTCAAGGTAAAGATCATTCATCAAGTAAAGCTGGAACTACAAGTCATAGAACAAGTTCTGATACTGGGAGAAGAATAACTTCTGATATTGGTAAAAGGATAAGTTCTGATGAACTGTTGGAACTTGATGAGGAAATTTTAAGACAGTTATTTCTGAAAGAAAATCCAGGAATGGACTTTGAGAGTCTAAAGGAAGAAGAAGCTAGACTTAAGTTAGAAAAAGTCATCTCCAAATCTGAAGCTTCTGTTGTTGAAAAGAAACTTCCTACGGCTAAAGGCATTGTGATAAAAGAAAGGACAAATCATGTGGCAACCAAGGCCAAATCACAATTGCAGATAGATCCGTGGTCCAAGGGCAAAGAAAAAGTTGGAGAACCTGTAAAGGTTTATGTGCCTCCTATGGATGAAGAAATATCTGATGAAGATGCTAATCTTACTCTGGTTTCAAAGAAGATTTCTCAAACAACCTCTAACATGGCTCAAGTTGTTCAGAGTCAAGATATAGTAAGTTCTGATATGACACTGAAGCAAGCAATATCTGACATAGCTCAAGTTAGCTTGATATTGTAATATCCAATATATTTTCAAATATTATTGTTATTATTCGTAATTGTTTATGTGATTTTATGTGAACTTTGGTGAATTATCTGAAAAGTAGAATTGATATCTGAATGTTTATATGTGACATTATTTAAATATTTGAATTTTTATATGTCCAGAATAAAATATAGATAATTGTGGTATTTTTCTGGTAATTTTTGGAATATTATATGATTTTATAATGATTTATGAATTATTAATTATTATATTCAGAATAATTATAAAATTATTTTATAAAGCCGGGAATCTTCCAACTTCAACCGTTTTGCGTTTTTACAACCCGAAACTCTTCCGAAAACTCCTTCCTAACCTAATCTGGTAATTCCGGACATTTTCCGTGTTTTGACTTTTTCGATCCGGATTACGGTTTGACCGTGCGCGGCCCGGCGCAATATTTTCGATACGATAGTTATTTCGGTAATCAATAAAACCCGTAATCTCGAAAGACGGGATATTTTTTTTTATGTTATTTTCGTATATGGTGTTTTATAAAAAGCCCGGTTTTGATAATTATCCGATTCTGGTATTGAATTGTATCGTTTTTACAGTTACTTAGCGGCTAAGCAACTAATTTAACGATCCAAAACGATCCAGAACGATCCAATATTCCATAAATATAAATAGCCTATTTCTTATTTCGTCTATTTCGTTTATTCATTTGCAACCAGTTAAAATACCGTAAATACAGAGAAAAACCCGAGAAACCGATACGTTCCCGAGAATCAAACACACGAACGAAGGCGTTATCGAACTCCGATTCGGGCATGCAGCATATCAAAACGAAGCTCTCGAAATCTTCTTTCTGAATCAATCATCAGTTTCTGCCCAGAAATCACAGTAATTTTCTTATTTAATTATTTATATTCGAATTATTTGATAATTAAATTATGAAAATTTGTTCTTGATGTTGTTGATGTGATTTGATGCTTTCATGTTGTAGAGTATGTTTTTCTGGTCGATTTGGTATATTATACTTCAAAAATAGAGTTCAATATCATATAGAAATTAAGGTTTGATTTTCTGAAAATTCTTTGAATATGTATTCTTGGTGTTCTTGGAGAATTCCGAGAATCAAAGTCAATTTTGAAGGTGTTATTGAACACCAAATCACAAGTATGAATATCCGTTGTGAAGCTCTCAATCTGTTCTATCTGATTTTAGCATCAAAATCAACTGAGGTTTGGTAATTTTTAAATTCGTAATTTTAGGGTTTCTACCCGAATTTGGGGTTTTTATTTCTGTTAAACCTGGGTTGGATTGAATGATTTCAGTAGATTACTTGTGACCTGAGCTTTGTTTTGAGATATATTTCATTAAATTTGGTGTTGGTTTGCGTAAAATCGGTGTTCGCCGGATTGTTTACCGGCGTTAGCTTACAGTTCGTCGGAATCGACGAATTCAGAAGCGGCTGTTATGATTGTGGGTTCGTCGGTGTTTCTGGCATGACTGGGAATGGATTGCAATCGAAAACCAAGCAAAAGCAAGCCGGTTTGGCTACCTATCGGGCTCGCCGGAATCGGCCTGGAGCCGCCGGTTCCTGGGCTTTACCCAGTTTCCGGCCGGTGTTCTTGGCGACCCGGCCGAGACCCGTTGACCCGATCCTGACCCATATTCATAACCCGGTTTTAATCCTTAAAAACCTAATTCCTTTTTCCTGATTATGTTTCTGAATTTCTACTTTAAAAATAATTCGAAAATCCTATTTTTAATTTCTAAAAAATTCATTTTTTATTTTGAAAAATCATTATTTTAATTCTGAAAATTTATTTTTAATTCAAAAATAAATCCAAATTATTTATTTAATTAATTTTAGTTGATAATTAATTATTTAATTAGTTAATTAATTTAAATATTAATTGATTAATTAATTTAATTAGTTATTAATTAATTTAATTGATTATTTAATTAGATTTAATTATTTATTTTTGATTTAAAAATTTCGAAAAATAGTTTCGAACTTTAAAATATTATTTTAAATTATTTTCCCGGCTCAATAATTTTTATAAAATTATTTTCGAGTATTCGAGCCCTATTATTTAATTATTAAATGATTTGGAGACCCGTTTTATTCCGAAAAATGTTCAAAAATTCATAATAAATCAACCGTTTGTCCGTTTAATACGAAACGAACGCGTACAGACTCAGAAAAATATTGCGCTTTCAATAAAAATACTTTTGAGACCTAATTTCTTTTATATTGCAATGTTATTTAATTTGTATATCAGTTTGAGTCGGTATTTGATCGATAAATGCTAATATTGACCTGATTTTCATTCTGAGCGCACTGAGACGTATCTTTTAATGATCTGACTTATGTATTGCATGAGTTATGTGATTACGTGTTATACAAATGTCATGATTATGTGTTATGTGATAAGTATGCTATTTGTTTACAGTTTAATATGCCATGCTTAGTTATAAATGGTCGGGGAGATGTCAAGACGTAGAGTTACGTCGATTGAGTTTAGTTCTGTCAATTAAGATAGTCTTTTTGTTTATAGAATCGAGTAGCAAGGAGTACAGTCAAGTGTTAGACGAAGATAGTAGCCAACAGTTAGAAGCAGAGTTAAAGTAAGAGGTTATTGAGCATACCTGGCAAGTACCCCTAACTTCACTTATCGTTCAAGTGACGTTCATTTCTAATCATATTATACAAGTACCTATATCTTTATTTATCATTCAATTGATATTGACTCTGAACTTTATTCTTTCAATATCCATACTATTCTAAGTTCAGAATATTTAAACGTTTTATGTTTCGCTATGAATTACTCTATACAGTGAAGTTTTGAATTGAGATTAGCGAATAACTAATTGTTCTGGTTATTTCGCCATTGGTTGTTGAGAAAACTCCGGACCATGAGAAATGGGGAGTTATGTGGTTAAGGATGTCATTTGATTCGACTCCTTTGGCGGAAAATTGTTTTTATGGGTTGGATGGTTGCGTAAGAGGTCGTGGCGGCGGTCCAGTGTGAGCTATGTGTTATACATGATATAACACCTTGCTAGGCCAATATGTGCCTTGGGTACCTTTTGTTTAGTTGGATATGCTTCGGCATATCGGTGTTACTCCGCGGCTGATCACCGGCGGCAACACACCGTCGTTCGAGGATTCCAGTCCCAAAACATAATATATTGCAAATGTTGTTTATTATCAAATTTTTATCAGTTTTGATACTGTTCAGTTAGCGTAGTTGGTTTTGTTCATCAGATATACTGTTGTTATTCCAAATCATAAGCTATTTATTACTTGCTGAGCATTTCTTTCGCTCATACTTGTTTCATATCTTGATTCTTTCAGCTAGGCCAGGGCAAGCTTAAGTTCCAGGTCTGACCAGAGGTTTTGTGCTTGTAAATAGTTGGTGTGTTTCCAGGTAGACAGTTTGGGACGCTTAATTAGTCTAGAGGTTTGTAATAAAATTTGAATAAGTTGTAAAATTAGTTAGACTATGGTTTGTAATAGCATTTGATTTGTATTAGTGCCTGTTCCATACTATAACCTGTGATCGATCCAGTGTAGGTAAAGGGGTCGTATTTATTATATTATTCCGCTGTGATTATTTTATTTTGGTTTATTGGCGAGTGACCCCCAAATCTAGACCCCGGGTTTGGAGGGCGTCACAGGTTGGTATCAGAGCTACAGGTTATGGTCACTGAAACAGGCTTAGGATTGTCATAGATGAGTCATAGGAAGATCACATAAGATAGGCGCGTGTAGTCTAGCTTTTATAGGATTAAATTTAGGTTATTGGGTTAGGATATAGTTAAGTTATTTAAGTTCCCTGTTTTGCGTTTAGCTTTAGGCCTTGTGTCATTGCCCTGCTATTTTGTTGGTTTAGTTAAGATTTCAAGAGAGGATTTTAAAAGTTCGGATAATTCGGGGTAAATTTTCTTTGTGTTATTATTCTTGAGATAATAAGCAGGATTATGTGATAATCATGTCGTTTGTGTTAATATGGTAGCAAGTTTATGATATTCAGGGAAGAGATATTGTTTGCGAATTTTGATATGCTAAGGAATTGCTACATATTTGACACAATGCTTGACAGATTATTATATATGTTGCTTGTTTCTTACCAGAATAATGGCACCAAAGAGAAGGAATAATTCAGGAGAAGGTAATACCGAGAGCCGTACAGATCCAGCGATTATCCAGATGTTGGGACTGATGCAGCAGCAGATGTTACATCTTACGCAGCAGCAACAACAACAGCAACATCAACAGCAGCAGCGAGCAGCACCACCTGCAGTGACTTTTAAGCAGTTTCAAGCAGTGAAGCCACCTGAGTTCAAGGGAAGTGCTGATCCTGTGGAAGCCAATGCATGGCTTAAGGAAATGGAAAAGGCTTTTGAATTGGTCGGAGCAGGAGCTGAGCAGAAGACCAAGTTTGCAAGTTACTTTCTGAAGGGTGAGGCGAACTATTGGTGGGAATCCGCGCGAGCATTGGAAGGAGGTGAGTTTATAACTTGGGAGAGATTCACAGAGCTGTTTCTAGAGAAGTATTTTCCGAGGTATATGAAGAATCAAATGGAGATCCAATTCTTAAACTTGACCCAGGGAGATCTTACTGTAGCTGAGTACGAAGCTAAGTTTACTGAATTAGCGAGGTTCGTGCCAGACCAGGTTGATACGGATGAAAAGAAAGCAAGAAGGTTTGAACAGGGATTGAGATTTTGGATTCAGAATAGGGTGGCCATGTTTGAATTGACTTCATATGTGGCAGTGGTGCAGAAAGCAATGGTGATTGAAAGTAAGAGTGATATGTATCAAAAAGGGAAGGATGGGAAGAAAAGGAAAATAGAAACCTCAGGAGGAGGCCAGCAACAAGGTAATTTCCAGGGCCGTTTCAATAAAAGGCCAGAGTTTCAGAATAATAAGAGTGTGGGATTTAAGAAACCACAGCCAGAAAATGGGAACCATTTTCAGAATTCAAATCAGTAGAGACCCAATCGTCCACCTGCGTCAGAGTGCAAATTTTGTGGTAGAAGGCATTTTGGGATTTGTAAGGCTAATGTGTTGTGTTATAAGTGCAATCAGAAGGGACACTATTCTAATGAGTGTCGAAGTCAGACTACAGCTCAAAGATCAGGGACAGTGTGCTTTAAATGTGGAAAGATGGGGCATATTGCCAGGGACTGCCAGACAACTGAACCAACTGCTAATGTGCCAAGGATTGAAGGACCACCAACAAAGGACCAGCCAAAGGCTAGGACATTCAATATGACTATGAAGGATGCTGTTCAGAGTTCAGACGTGGTGGCAGGTACGC
Organism: Apium graveolens; assembly: GCF_009905375.1. NCBI lineage: Eukaryota > Viridiplantae > Streptophyta > Magnoliopsida > Apiales > Apiaceae > Apium > Apium graveolens. The sequence goes on from NC_133648.1 coordinate 93,319,138, forward strand.
TTCCAGTCAACTCCATAGATGTTAAAGTTTTATTTGATTCTGGAGCTACAAAATCATTTATTTCTCAAAGTTTTGTCGATAAACTGCATTGCGAAGTTAAGTTGTTAGAACAAGCATTAATGATAGAGTTAGCTAATAAGGACCAAGTTTTTGTCGACCGAGTGTGCCCGAGGTGCGATATTGAAATAGGAGGACATCATTTTTATGCCAACTTGATACCTTTTAAGTTGGGAGAATTTGATGTTATTTTAGGAATGGATTGGTTGTCAGAAAATAACGCACAGATTGATTGTAAGAATAGGAAAGTGAGACTTCAGACCTTGGATAGTAAGAAGAAGGTAATATTTCGAGGAAATAGGCAAGAGAAGAAGTTCTTAGCGATCGCTCAAGTGAAAAAGTTATTGCGTCAGAATTGTGAAGCATATTTGGCCCATGTGGTAGACACCAGTAAAGAAGTTCCAGCACTAGAAGCGATTCCAGTTGTCAACGAATTTTCAGATGTTTTCCCAGATGATCTACCAGGATTACCTCCCGACAGAGAAATTGAATTTGCGATTGATCTAGCACCCGGAACAAAACCAGTTTCTAAAGCCCCGTACCGGATGGCACCAGTGGAGATGAAAGAATTGGCATCTCAGCTGCAAGATCTTTTGAAGAAAGGAGTTATAAGACCCAGTGTATCCCCATGGGGCGCACCAGTACTGTTGGTCAAGAAGAAAGACGGGAGTATGCGACTGTGTATTGACTATCGAGAATTAAACAAGCTGACCATTAAGAACAAATACCCATTGCCGAGGATCGATGATCTGTTTGACCAATTGAAAGGTGCTATATGGTTTTCTAAAATTGATTTAAGATCCGGATATCATCAACTGAAGATCAAGCCTGAAGACATTCCGAAGACCGCATTTAGAACCAGATATGGGCATTATGAGTTTCTAGTGATGGCATTTGGATTAACCAACGCACCAGCAGCTTTCATGGATCTGATGAATCGAGTATTTAAGAAGTATTTGGATAAATTCGTGATCGTGTTTATAGACGACATCTTGATCTATTCTAAAACAGAAGAGGAGCATGCAGAGCATTTGGGGATAGTTCTGGAAATACTGCGACGGGAGAAATTGTACGCAAAGTTCTCCAAGTGTGAATTTTGGTTAAAAGAAGTACGATTTCTTGGGCACGTGATTAGCAATAAAGGAGTGGAAGTGGATCCAGCAAAGGTTGAAGCCATAATCAACTGGGAGTGGCCAAAAACACCAACAGAAGTAAGAAGTTTCATGGGATTAGCAGGTTACTACAGAAGATTTGTGCAGGATTTTGCGAAGATAGCTATGCCATTGACAAAGCTCACCAGGAAAAATCAGAAATTTGAATGGGAGGAGAAGTGCGAAGAAAGTTTCCAGGAATTAAAGAATAGATTAGTATCTTCTCCAGTGCTAGTCTTGCCAGATGAACAAGGAAATTTTGTGATCTACAGTGACGCGTCGTATAAAGGATTGGGATGTGTTTTGATGCAGCATGACAAGGTGATAGCCTATGCTTCAAGACAGTTGAAACCACATGAAGAAAAGTATCCAACACATGATCTAGAATTGGCAGCTATAGTGTTTGCATTGAAGATATGGAGGCATTATCTTTATGGGGAAAAGTGCGAGATCTACACGGACCACAAGAGTTTAAAGTATATCTTCACCCAGAAGGAATTGAACATGAGGCAGAGAAGATGGCTAGAATTGATCAAGGACTATGACTGTACTATTAACTATCATCCAGGCAAAGCAAATGTGGTGGCCGACGCTCTGAGCAGAAAAGAAAGGTTAAACATGATAACTTCATCCGAGGAATTAATCAGGGAATTTGAGAAGCTGGAAATAGAGGTTAGTATTCCAAGTATGTCTACAGAGGTATTGTGTGCAATGTCTTTTCAACCAGAATTATTAGAGAAAATAAGAAGATGTCAGGAAGAAGTAATGAGCCATGAACGAGACAGTTTGACAGGAGAAGAAATAGGGAGTCAAAAGGATGATAAAGGGATATTAAGATTTTCTTCCAGAATATGGATACCCAACATAGCCGAGCTGAAAGATGAAATTCTTCGAGACGCTCACAACTCTAGATACTCAATTCATCCCGGGAGTACGAAGATGTATAGAGACTTAAGAGAAAACTTTTGGTGGCCAAGCATGAAGAAAGAAATTGCAGAATGGGTAAGTAAGTGTTACACTTGCCAGCGAGTCAAAGCGGAACATCAAAGGCCCAGTGGACTGATACAACCATTGGACATTCCAGAATGGAAGTGGGAGCATATCGCGATGGATTTCGTAGTTGGATTACCGAGGACCAGGGCGAATCATGATGCTATTTGGGTTATTATCGATAGATTGACGAAGTCGTCGCATTTTCTTCCTATCAATGAAAGATTCTCAATGGATAAATTGGTTCGGTTATATCTTAAGGAAATTGTGACACGACATGGAGTTCCAGTATCCATAGTTTCAGACAGAGATCCTCGATTTAACTCAAGATTTTGGAGAAGTTTTCAAGATTGTCTCGGAACGAAGCTGAACATGAGTACCGCGTATCATCCGCAGACGGACGGTCAAAGTGAAAGAACGATTCAGACTATTGAAGATATGCTGATGGTATGTGCACTAGATTTTGAAGGGAGTTGGGACGAGCATTTGCCATTAGTTGAATTCTCCTACAACAACAGCTATCATGCCAGCATTGGAATGCCGCCTTACGAAGCCTTGTACGGGAGAAGATGCAGATCTCCAATATATTGGGAAGAAGTTGGTGAGAGAAAGATTTTGGGTCCAGAATTGATCCAGCAGACAAAAGAGAAAATAGAACTCATTCGGAAAAGATTAACAGCAGCTCAAGACCGTCAACGTAAATATGCTGATCCTACCAGAAAAGATATGGAATTTGAAATTGGAGAAGCAGTGTTATTGAAGGTTTCTCCTTGGAAGGGTTTATCAAGATTTGGAAAGAAAGGAAAGCTAAGTCCACGTTATGTTGGCCCTTTTGAGATTTTGAGGCGTGTGGGAAAAGTTGCGTACGAATTAGCGTTACCACCTCACATGCAACATATTCACAATGTGTTCCATGTGTCAATGTTGAAGCGTTATTTGCCTGATTCGAACCATGTGATAGAATACGAGCCAATCGAGATCCAACCAGATTTATCTTTTGTAGAGCAACCAGTACAGATTTTAGATAAGAAAGAAAGAGTACTTAGGAATAAGTCTGTATCTTTAGTGCGAGTCTTGTGGAGGAATCCCAAGGTTGAAGAGTCGACTTGGGAATTGGAAAGCGAAATGCGATCCAAGTATCCTCATTTATTTTCCTAGGCTGATTCTGAGGACAGAATCCTGTTAAGGGGGGTAGATTGTAATATCCAATATATTTTCAAATATTATTGTTATTATTCGTAATTGTTTATGTGATTTTATGTGAACTTTGGTGAATTATCTGAAAAGTAGAATTGATATCTGAATGTTTATATGTGACATTATTTGAATATTTGAATTTTTATATGTCCAGAATAAAATATAGATAATTGTGGTATTTTTCTGGTAATTTTTGGAATATTATATGATTTTATAATGATTTATGAATTATTAATTATTATTTTCAGAATAATTATAAAATTATTTTATAAAGCCGGGAATCTTCCAACTTCAACCGTTTTGCATTTTTACAACCCGAAACTCTTCCGAAAACTCCTTCCTAACCTAATCTGGTAATTCCGGACATTTTCCGTGTTTTGACTTTTTCGATCCGGATTACGGTTTGACCGTGCGCGGCCCGGCGCAATATTTTCGATACGATAGTTATTTCGGTAATCAATAAAACCCGTAATCTCGAAAGACGGGATATTTTTTTTATGTTATTTTCGTATATGGTGTTTTATAAAAAGCCCGGTTTTGATAATTATCCGATTCTGGTATTGAATTATATCATTTTTACAATTACTTAGCGGCTAAGCAACTAATTTAACGATCCAAAACGATCCAGAACGATCCAATATTCCATAAATATAAATAGCCTATTTCTTATTTCTTCTATTTCGTTTATTCATTTGCAACCAGTTAAAATACCATAAATACAGAGAAAAACCCGAGAAACCGATACGTTCCCGAGAATCAAACACACGAACGAAGGCGTTATCGAACTCCGATTCGGGCATGCAGCATATCAAAACGAAGCTCTCGAAATCTTCTTTCTGAATCAATCATCAGTTTCTGCCCAGAAATCACAGTAATTTTCTTATTTAATTATTTATATTCGAATTATTTGATAATTAAATTATGAAAATTTGTTCTTGATGTTGTTGATGTGATTTGATGCTTTCATGTTGTAGAGTATATTTTTCTGGTCGATTTGGTATATTATACTTCAAAAATAGAGTTCAATATCATATAGAAATTAAGGTTTGATTTTCTGAAAATTCTTTGAATATGTGTTCTTGGTGTTCTTGGAGAATTCCGAGAATCAAAGTCAATTTTGAAGGTGTTATTGAACACCAAATCACAAGTATGAATATCCGTTGTGAAGCTCTCAATCTGTTCTATCTGATTTTAGCATCAAAATCAACTGAGGTTTGGTAATTTTTAAATTCGTAATTTTAGGGTTTCTACCCGAATTTGGGGTTTTTATTTCTGTTAAACCTGGGTTGGATTGAATGATTTCAGTAGATTACTTGTGACCTGAGCTTTGTTTTGAGATATATTTCATTAAATTTGGTGTTGGTTTGCGTAAAATCGGTGTTCGCCGGATTGTTTACCGGCGTTAGCTTACAGTTCGTCGGAATCGACGAATTCAGAAGCGGTTGTTATGATTGTGGGTTCGTCGGTGTTTCTGGCATGACTGGGAATGGATTGCAATCGAAAACCAAGCAAAAGCAAGCCGGTTTGGCTACCTATCGGGCTCGCCGGAATCGGCCTGGAGCCGCCGGTTTCTGGGCTCTACCCAGTTTCTGGCCGGTGTTCTTGGCGACCCGGCCGAGACCCGTTGACCCGATCCTGACCCATATTCAAAACCCGGTTTTAATCCTTAAAAACCTAATTCCTTTTTCCTGATTATGTTTCTGAATTTCTACTTTAAAAATAATTCGAAAATCCTATTTTTAATTTCTAAAAAATTCATTTTTTATTTTGAAAAATCATTATTTTAATTCTGAAAATTTATTTTTAATTCAAAAATAAATCCAAATTATTTAATTAATTAATTTTAGTTGATAATTAATTATTTAATTAGTTACTTAATTTAAATATTAATTGATTAATTAATTTAATTAGTTATTAATTAATTTAATTGATTATTTAATTAGATTTAATTATTTATTTTTGATTTAAAAATTTCGAAAAATAGTTTCGAACTTTAAAATACTATTTTAAATTATTTTCCCGGCTCAATAATTTTTATAAAATTATTTTCGAGTATTCGAGCCCTATTATTTAATTATTAAATGATTTGGAGACCCGTTTTATTCCGAAAAATGTTCAAAAATTCATAATAAATCAACCGTTTGTCCGTTTAATACGAAACGAACGCGTACAGACTCAGAAAAATATTGCGCTTTCAATAAAAATAATTTTGAGACCTAATTTCTTTTATATTGCAATGTTATTTAATTTGTATATCAGTTTGAGTCGGTATTTGATCGATAAATGCTAATATTGACCTGATTTTCATTCTGAGCGCACTGAGACGTATCTTTTAATGATCTGACTTATGTATTGCATGAGTTATGTGATTACGTGTTATACAAATGTCATGATTATGTGTTATGGGATAAGTATGCTATTTGTTTACAGTTTAATATGCCATGCTTAGTTATAAATGTTCGGGGAGATGTCAAGACGTAGAGTTACGTCGATTGAGTTTAGTTCTGTCAATTAAGATAGTCTTTTTGTTTATAGAATCGAGTAGCAAGGAGTACAGTCAAGTGTTAGACGAAGATAGTAGCCAGTAGTTAGAAGCAGAGTTAAAGTAAGAGGTTATTGAGCATACCAGGCAAGTACCCCTAACTTCACTTATCGTTCAAGTGACGTTCATTTCTAATCATATTATACAAGTACCTATATCTTTATTTATCATTCAATTGATATTGACTCTGAACTTTATTCTTTCAATATCCATACTATTCTAAGTTCAGAATAGTTAAACATTTTATGTTTCGCTATGAATTACTCTATACAGTGAAGTTTTGAATTGAGATTAGCGAATAACTAATTGTTCTGGTTATTTCGCCATTGGTTGTTGAGAAAACTCCGGACCATGAGAAATGGGGAGTTATGTGGCTAAGGATGTCATTTGATTCGACTCCTTTGGCGGAAAATTGTTTTTATGGGTTGGATGGTTGCGTAAGAGGCCGTGGCGGCGGTCCAGTGTGAGCTATGTGTTATACATGATACAACACCTTGCTAGGCCAATATGTGCCTTGGGTACCTTTTGTTTAGTTGGATATGCTTCGGCATACCGGTGTTGCTCCGCGGCTGATCACCGGCGGCAACACACCGTCGTTCGAGGATTCCAGTCCCAAAACATAATATATTGCAAATGTTGTTTATTATCAAATTTTTATCAGTTTTGATACTGTTCAGTTAGCGTAGTTGGTTTTGTTCATCAGATATACTGTTGTTATTCCAAATCATAAGCTATTTATTACTTGCTGAGCATTTCTTTCGCTCATACTTGTTTCATATCTTGATTCTTTCAGCTAGGCCAGGGCAAGCTTAAGTTCCAGGTCTGACCAGAGGTTTTGTGCTTGTAAATAGTTGGTGTGTTTCCAGGTAGACAGTTTGGGATGCTTAATTAGTCTAGAGGTTTGTAATAAAATTTGAATAAGTTGTAAAATTAGTTAGACTATGGTTTGTAATAGCATTTGATTTGTATTAGTGCCTGTTCCATACTATAACCTCTGATCGATCCAGTGTAGGTAAAGGGGTCGTATTTATTATATTATTCCACTGTGATTATTTTATTTTAGTTTATTGGCGAGTGACCCCCAAATCTAGACCCCGGGTTTGGAGGGCGTCACAGATATCAGAAGATAAGTTAAAGGAAACCTCTGACATTGCTCATTTTAAATCCTCAAAGCTACTCCTACCGAGATTCACTAAAGCCAAACAGACTCAGCCTTTGAAGACTACAGCAAGTGGTTTTGAAGCAAGAGTGGTTACAGGAAAGGTAGCAAGAGATAAATCTGGATTGGGTAGTGCTGATGAAAGAAGAGTGCAGAACACAACCAATGATCCAACTTCCTTAAGTGAACCAGGTGTTGGAGCAACTCCTGAAAGATTGAATCAGCTTGAATCTGTACAGATGGTTTACCATACCTTCTTGAAAGAACACATATTGTTATATTTTATGACAGATGGAAGGGTATACCATATTAGGCAGAATGCTATACCACTGAAGTATTATGAGGAACTAGAACATGTTCTATTTCTACTTCAAGTGAAGAACGGATTAACAGATAGTGCTGCAAATTATTTGAAGACTCAAATTCAGAGACAGAAGAAGCTTTATTCTGTAAAGTCTAACAGCACATATTGTCCAAAGTACAGACATCACAAGGGTGATATTGTCGAGATGAAGCCTAACTCTGCTAAGATTATAACTACCTTTCTGGGTTATAAGGCTGTAGAATTCAATCTTGAGTCTGACAAGGCATATTTGATCAGACTGGATCAGGAGATAAAGAAAGCTAAAATAAATGATCTCAGGGCTGCTATCTTTCAAATTGGTGAAGATACAATTGAATTGAAGAATGCTAAAAGGAGAATGATTGATGAACTCAAATATGCTGAGAGATGTTTGTTAAAGAACTATCTCAGAACAACTCCTGACAGTGAAGAGATCAGTAATTTAAGCCAAGTCAAGATCTACAACTGCTCAAATTCTGATGTGTATACAGACTAAAGTTATTATCAGAAGTTAAAGTTGGTAAAGCTTTAAGGACTGTAAGTTGTAGTTATCTAGTTAAATTCTCATGCATTTGTACTTAATATTTTTGACATCATCAAATATCTGTTAAACTTGTATATTATGCTAATTTACAAGTTGGGGGAGATTGTTAGATATATTTGATAATGTCATGTCTAATATGATTTGTGTTTAGTTTTCAGATCTTACTTAAACAGGACAAATCAGTACTTAACTAGAAATCAACACTTATACTGAAGTCAGAACTTAAGTTATCAGGAGATATTTATCAGGAGATAATATCAGGACTTAAGGAGACTTTCAGATAAGGAAGGTGGCTGATTAAAAGGAAAGAAGATCAAGACAAATGCAAGAAGATATATGCATGAAGAAGGAATTATATGAAGAATAGAATACTTGGAAGAAAAGATAACTGATTAATATATTTTAGGAAGTAGAATTATATTCCATATCAATTAGCAATTATTTTGTAACTGTGTAGTATATAAACACAGACATAGGGTTTACACTATAAGTGTTATCATTATCGAGAATAATATTCATTGTAACCCTAACAGCTCTCGTGATATTTGTTCATCACTGAGATAGGACATTTCCACATTGTAACAGAGTTTATTATATTGAATAAAGTCTGTTTTCTGTTACTTGAGTTCTTTAATTCAATTTGATTGTGATAAACACTATATTCAACCCCCTTCTACAGTGTGTGTGACCTAACAATTTGCTGTAGCAATGGCTCCTCAACAGCAGAACTGTATTGACAGTTTCCAGGTAGGTGTAGGGCTTTGTGAACTGTTGCCGGAGTAACAACATACTCAACCTCCTTTGCTGTAAACACGATGCTTGGAGTCCCATTCATACCACCATCATCATAAAGTCTTATACGCCAAAACGTCAGAACTTGAGTTCCAGATAAATAAGATGGCTGCGTCAAAGCGAACCCAATCTCACTATGAGATAAGAAATCCTGAATAAAATGAAGTTCCGAAGAAGCTTCACTCTTAGTGAGAATGGCAGCATAGTTGTTGGGGACGAACTTTGCTCCATTAAAGATTATATCCTTGGGTGCCATTAAAAATGAGTGAGAATTTAGAGTGCCTGAAAGGTGTTTGATAAAATGTCTGTATAGAAAACCGTCAGAGAATATGAGAAAATAAGAAGAAGAGAGAGAGTATAGAATACAAAAGTAAATAAAAGATTTAAAATCTTTTCTCTCTTTAACTTATACACGCCACTTGACATCAGTTATTGAGAAGTGGAACAGACTGTACACATGTCAGCCATGCAGCAGTTAAGACAGTAGTTAATGGGCACGGGAAATAAGTAATGATTACTATGCACATGAAGTTTTTCAAAAAAAATTGTTCCCACTAAACAAATGATTATTACTGTCTTTATCTCACTTAAACCAATATTCTGATAAAATATAATCGTTGAAGTATTGACCAAAAATAGATCAAGTAATTAAATACTGCCACGTAAGCATCAGAACTTGATTATTATCAGAATTTAAAAGTAATCAGAATATGGCTTCTTGGCTCAAAAAGTGAATGTTTATTTCTATAATTCTTTACACAAATACTGATATGGTTTCAACAGAACTTAATCATCATAACTTCCATCAGAACTTGTCCTCAGAATTTATACAACTGACACTTAAACTGTTCATCTAAAACAACATTGATCACCACAGTAATTTTCATCATTCACATGGAGTGTAAGTGTGTGCTTAAGCTAAATATCAGACAAAGAGTAAAGTCTGATTCACTTCAGTACATCTTAGAAATAAGACATAACTAAGAACTTTGCTCAAAATCTGTCATTAGTCAGAAGTCTACTATAGAATGAGTTCATGCATGAGTCCACATCAACTATTTTGTGCTCATTTTATGCATCTTTTGAAATTCCTTTTTACAGTGGCTTCTCAGTGTAAGTGAGTCACGACTGCTTATCAGAATTTATGCTACTATCAGAGTATTTCTCCAGTAATCAGAGAAAAGTCACCAAGAAAATTTTATTTTGCTTTTCTAATGCATATTACTTAATACCAGCAATGCACTTGGGTCTTCCCTTGCACATACATATTTCTCTAGATCTCAAAGGAGTACCTGATATTTATTTCTTTTCTTTACTTTTTTCTTTTTATAATTGAGGCTTATCAGAACTTAGTACGTCCATAAGATTTACAAATATCAGAACTTAACAGATAAGAAGCACTATTCTAGTTTTTGACTTAGTAATAAAATACACAAAGTAAACCTAACCAAGCTCAATATCAGAATTTGCTTGTGTTAAAAGATTTCCACATAAACAATCACTTCAAACATGGGATCTTTAGTATATTAGAGACTACTAGGTCAGCATCTAGCACAGTTATCCTCATTGGATTGAATAGTCACACAAACATTCATATCACTATCAGAGTTTAGAAGTTCACATCAGAAAACAATCAGTACTTAGATAAAATTTCAATTTATGCACAAATTACATAATGATAGTAATATCTGTAAATACTGATTATAAAATCTGATGTATCAGAACATAAACTAAGCAGATTTAGAGAAAGAACCTGAAACCATTCCAAGTTCATTTACCAATCTTGTAAAAGTAGCTTCACATAGTGGTTTTGTGAAATTATCTGCTAGTTGTTGATCTGTTGGAACAAAATGCAATTTCACTGTACCTTCCATCACATGTTCCCTTATGAAGTGGTACCTAATACTGATGTGCTTTGTCATTGAGTGTTGAACTGGATTACCTATCATAGCAATAGCACTTTGATTATCACAGTAAATAAGGATTTTAGAAAATTCTAACCCATAATCCAGTAACTGTTTCTTCATCCAAAGAATCTGTGGACAATAGCTTCCTGTAGCAATGTACTCTGCCTCTGCAGTTCATGTGGAAATTGACTTTTGTTTCTTGTTAAACCAAGAAACTAATCTGCCTCCAAGAAATTGGCAGCTTCCACTTGTGCTTTTACTGTCAATTTTGCACCCTGCAAAATCTGCATCTGAGTAACCTATTAGCTTAAAGTCTGATTCCCTAGGATACCACAGTCCTAGATCAGCTGTACCCTTAAGGTACTTGAAAATTCTTTTCACAGCTGTCAAGTGAGGTTCTCTTGGATCTGCTTGAAATCTTGCAAAAAGACAGGTAGCATACATAATATCAGGTCTACTTTCAGTTAGATAGAGTAATGAGCCAATCATACCTCTGTAATCAGTAATATCTACTGATATACCAGTATCCTTATCCAATTTTGTTGCAGTGGCCATAGGAGTGGTTGCACTTGAATAGTCTTGCATTCCAAATTTCTTCAATAAATATATGGTGTACTTAGATTGACAAATAAAAGTTCCTTCTTCATTCTGCTTGACTTGAAGGCCCAGAAAATAGCTAAGTTCTCCCATCATACTCATTTAATATCTTGACTGCATTAGCTTGGCAAACCTTTTACAAAGTCTGTCATTTGTATAACCAAAAATGATATCATCAACATATATCTGCACCAAAAGTAAGTCCTTTCCATGGTTGAGATAGAATAAAGTTTTGTCAATAGTCCCTCTGTTAAATCCACTTTCCAGAAGAAACTGAGCTAATGTCTCATACCATGCTCTTGGAGCTTGCTTAAGGCCATAAAGTGCTTTATCAAGTCTGTAGACATAATGAGGAAACTTTGAATCTACAAAACCTCGAGGTTGTTCAATATATACTTCTTCTTCCAATTCACCATTAAGAAAAGCACTTTTTACATCCATTTAAAAGACTGTAAACTTTTTGTGAGCAGCATAAGCCAAAAATATCCTTATGGCTTCCAATCTAGCAACTGGTGCAAATGTTTCATCATAATCAATTCCCTCCTATTGAGAATATCCTTTTGCAACCAGTCTTGCTTTATTCCTTGTAATTATGCCATCACTATCAGTTTTTTTATCTAAACACCCATTTTGTACCAACAACAGATCTATTCTTCGGTCTTGGCACTAGGGTCTAGACTTTATTTCTTTCTGCATTGTTTGCACCCAATCTGCATCTTGAAGAGCTTCTTCCACTTTCTTTGGTTCATCCTGAGAAAGAAAAGAATGATAGAGACATTCATTTGATGTTTCTGTTCTAGTTCTAATACCTGCTTCAGGATCTCCAATTATCAAATCAGGTGTATGAGCTTTAGTCCACTTCCTTGCAGATGGAAGGTGATCTCTAGAACTAGATGCTCCCCCATGATCCATGCTATCTCCATCAACATTTTCTGATGCTCCCCCTGAAATTATGCTCTCTGAGTTGAATTCTTCAAAATTTGAGTTTCCAGAATTATCAGAACTTGGCCCATCAGAACTTGATGAATCGGAATTTGAGTTTCCAGAATTATCAGAACTTGGCCCATCAGAACTTGATGAATCATAATTTGAAGAGCATGTTCTTTGTTCTGATGCTTCTTCAGATGTGGTTGGATCTTCAATATGCTCCCCCTGCACAGGTGCATTTTCTTTTGGCATAGTCACCACAGTTTCAATAACATCAGAGTTTGACCCATCAGAGTTTGTAGTATCAGGATTTAGACTATCAGAATTTACAGAATCAAAATTTAAAACTTCATTTTCAAATCTCAGCTGATCATGATCATTGAAATCTTCAAGTCCAGTAATCTTCTTATCATCAAAAGAGACATTGATAGATTCAATGATAACCCTTGTTCTTAAATTGTAGACTCTGAAGGTTTTTGTGGAAAGTGGATATCCAACAAAAATTCCTTCGTCAGCTTTTAGATCAAATTTTGAGAGCTGTTCAGGATTAGTCTTAAGAACAAAATACTTGCATCCAAATACATGAAATTACTTCAGATTTGGATTCTTTTTCTTCACCATCTCATATGGTGTCTTTCCATGCTTATTGATAAGTGTTGCATTCTGAGTAAAACAAGCAGTCTGCAGACTTGGTCATATTAGTGAAAATAGACTGCGGACATTGCATAAGGAAGGGTTACTTGACCCCTTTGATTTTGAATCATATCCTACATGCGAGTCTTGTCTATTGGGTAAAATGACCAAATCTCCATTTAGTGGACATGGAGAGAGGGCTGCAGATTTGCTAGGATTGGTACACACAGATGTATGTGGACTAATGTCTACGCAATCCATGGGTGGATTTTCATACTTCATTACTTTCATAGATGATCGATATAGATTTGGATTTTTGTATTTGATGAAACACAAGTCTGAAGCCTTTAAAAAGTTCAAAGAATATAAGCATGAAGTGGAGAAACAAACCAAACATAGTATTATAACTCTTCGATCAGACCGAGGTGGTGAATACTTGAATGGAGAGTTTCTAGATTATCTCAAAGAAAATGGTATAGTCTCTCAGTGGACTCCTCCATATACTCCACAGTTGAATGGGGTATCTGAAAGGAGAAATCGAACTTTGTTAGACATGGTTCGGTCCATGATGAGCTATGTGAATCTTCCAGTATTCCTATAGGGTTATGCATTGGAAACCTCAGCATATTGACTGAATAAGGTGCCTTCCAAATATGTTCCTCAAACTCCATATGAGATATAGAAAGAAAGGAAACCGAGTCTTAAACACGTTAAGATTTGGGGATGTCCATCTTATGTCAAGAAAGCTGACCCAGATAAGATGGAATCTCGATCCGTAAAATATAATTTTGAGGGATATCCTAAAGAGACTTTAGGGTATTACTTTTACACCGATCATCGGGTGTTTGTCTCCTGACATGCTACCTTCTTGGAAAAGCAGTTTATCCATGAAGGAAATAGTGGGAGCAAATTTGAACATGATGAAGTTCAAGAAGCATAAACTACTACGGATCAAGTGGAAACACCTGTTCAGACTGAACAACCTTCTGTGGAACAGCCCATTCGTAGGTCAGGGAGAGTGTCTCGCCAACCTGAGAGGTATTATGGCATTGTCATTGAGAATGACAATGAGTTGTCAATCATTGATGATGACGACCCTATGACCTATAATGAGGCTATGAGTAGTGTTGACTCAGAGAAATGGCATAATGCCATAAAATCCGAAATGGAATCTATGTATACCAACCAAGTATGGACTCTGGTTGAGGCGCCTGAAGGTGTTAAGCCTATTGGGTGCAAGTGGGTATACAAAAGAAAGATTGGAGCAGATGGCCAGGTGGAGACCTACAAGGCCAGGCTCGTGGCAAAAGGATTCAAGCAAAGGCAAGGGATTGACTTTGACGAAACTTTTTCACTTATAGCCCTGTTAAAATCAATTCGGATTTTGCTTGCGATTGCTGCTTACTACAACTATGAGATCTGGCAAATGGACGTGAAAATGGCCTTCCTCAATGGGAAACTTGAAGAGGAAGTGTATATGACACAGCCAGAGGGTTTTCTTTCCAAGGGAAATGAACACCTAGTGTGTAAGCTACTGCGAACCATATATGGTTTAAAGCAAGCTTCTCGTAGATGGAACATCCATTTTGATGAGACAATCAAAGATTTTGGTTTGATCAAAAACATAGATGAACCATGTGTCTACAAGAAGGTTAGTGGGAGCGCGGTAACATTTCTTGTATTGTATGTGGATAACATACTTCTTATAGAAAATGTTTTGCGACGCTTTCATCTGATTAGGGAGATTGTTGAAAGAGGAGATGTCAACGTCGAGAGAGTTGACACACATAACAACATAGTAGACCCTTTAACAAAGCCACTTTCTCAAAGTCACTTTGATCATCATAAAGACAAGATGGGTATTAGATACCAGAGTGATTGGCTTTAGTACAAGTGGGAGATTGAAAGAGATGTGTCCTAAGTCCAATCATGTATGAGGATTTAGGAATAACTTTTATGTAATCTGTTTTGATTTCATTGATATTAATAAAAGACTTGTTTTGTTTTTATTGCGGGCTCTATCTATTTTAAGTATTTAAATAAGATATACCACAGTTTAGAGTAAAGCTTTTTATGGATTGTGATGAGATCATAATAATGAGACCTAAAAGATGATAACTCTAAACTTAAATAGTTCCTGGTGGTAGGATTACTAACTGGTAATTAATAATCCGCAAAGATCGGTACATACTATGCTTACTTCATTATGAAGGCTGTCTGTTCTCATAGACATTTGTATGGTGACACTAAAGCTAGTATGTAGGTGCTTATTATAGAATAAGCTCATTGAACATGACTCACACAGCTGAACAATTGATGGAGTTCACTCACGTGTCAGTAGTTGTTCACATAGTGATAGTTGTACAATTATCCTTAGACTTGAGGTCATCATAGTCATCTTGTGACTGAACTACGCTTTGGTTTAGTTCTTAGTCTCCAGGGACAATTAGAAGGGCTCTACCGGGTATAGAAATTTGTACACGAAGATAGTGTATGATCAATAAAGGATCTACCCCTTCCAGTGAAGGAGGAGAATGTTCAATGCTGATCCACTTATGCTAGTTCAGGAATCTCTGGCCAGAGTGAATGAAATTAGAAAGAAGTTTCTAATTTAAATTAAATAGAAATAAACATAGTAAATGGGAAAGCAAATTATTAAATAAGATAGGCTTGACACAAGTTCGATGCCTAGTATTCAATCATAATATTGCAGGGTAGAAGGAATTGATTGTACGGTAACTATTCACTGAATGGGTTCTTGGTATTCTAAGTAGTGAATTCGTATTATCCGGATAGTCGCGATATGCTGAAAAGTATCCCTCACGATGTAGAATAAATATGATTAATTAATTAATCAGATTTAATCAATTAGAGAATTTTTATAAATAATGATAAAATAGTTTTATTATTATTTATTTCTACTACAGGCTTAATATTCAAACTACAGGGTCACACCATAAAAGAGAATGATTTAATGGGGGAGGAATTAATTAATAATGGCTGGTAATTATTTATTTGTGAAATAAATAATTAATTAGCAAATTTAATAATTGATGAAATGAGATTTAAATAAATATAAATTAATTAAGAAAAGTTCTTAATATTATTAATTAAGAATTTAATTTTGGAAATTAAATAAAGTGAGAGAATTATTTTTAAATTGTTTAGAAAAAGGATTAATAATTAAAAGGTGTTTTAATTATTAGTTAATAGGTTAATAAGAATAAAGGGTTAATAATAATAATATTTTATGGAAAAAATTTCAGCTGAAAATTTTGCCTATAAATATAATATTATAAACCCTTATTTTGCCTCAACCTAAAAAGTTAACAAAACCCTAATTCTTCCACCCCTTCCTCTTCCATTACATTGATCTTTTGGTGGATACCGGTGGAGTGCTTCACACTTGAGGAGCAGCTGCTAGGGATCTCCGCTCGTCGTTCTTGGATCGCTTTTAAAGGTTAGAAACGATCCCATATGATTTAATCACGATTTGTATGTCTTTATTTGGATTTTATATCAAGAAAATAGTTTTACCATGCTTCCGTGATGATTAAAATCCTACATAATACATGTGTGAGGTCCACGATTAATCAGATAACATGTTGTACTAACCGCTTCTGCCTAAAATCTTCTAGTAAGTCCAGCATTAGTGAGCATGGACTTAGCTCTCTTCAGAAGTGTTTAATTCAGACATTCTACTACTCCATTGTATTGTGGTGTATCCCTAACTGTATGATACCTAGAAATCCCTTCATTATTGAAGAATTCATTAAAATCATACGAGGAAATTTCCAGGCCATTATCAGTTTGCAGCCTCTTAATCTTCTTTCCTGTTTGATTCTCCAATAGTGTCTTCCACTACTTGAAAATCTTAAAGGCTTCACTTTTATGCTTTATGAGGATCACCCAAGTCATTCTTGAGAAATCATCAATCATTCACATAAAATATCTGTGAGCCCCTAGACACTCTACCCGGGAAGGATCCCAACAACCAGAATGGATGTAATCAAATATGCCTTTTGTTCTGTGTATAACTTTAGAAAACTTGTTACGATATAGCTTTCCAAAAACACAATGTTCACAAAACTCAACACCTATGACCTTATGACCACAAAGAAGATCATCTTTTGACAGAATTTGCATCCCCCTTTCACTCATGTGACCAAGCCCCATGTGCCACAACCAGATCATGTTTTCCTTTTCAATCTCAGAGAATGCAATATTAACAGAAACTGTTAATGTAGAACCTTGCAGAAGATACAAGGTACCATGTTTCACACCTTTCAGAATCATATCGGAACCCTTGCAGACATGTAAAAATCCATCTTCACCATTAAAACTGAAACCCTTATTGTCTAACATACTCAGAGATATCAGATTCTTCATTATTTAGGGGACATCCTTGACATCATTCAATACGTAGAAATTACCATCATGTGTTCAAAGTTTAACCGAGCCTATTTTAACTGTCTCATAAATAAAACTGTTAAAAATAAAAAAAAAATTACACAGTCTACTTGCTTGTAGGTTGTGAACCACTCCCTACGCGGATATATATGGTAAGACGCTTCCTAGTCAAGAATTCGCACATCCGAGTGATGCATGTGATTAGCAGCAACTAGAGCAATATCTTCTTCAAAATTAGCTACAACAACAGTACCCGCCAATTTATCCTACTGCTTCTATTTTTTGGGATAATCCAATTTTTTGGTGTCCCTTCTCTTTACAATAATTGCAGACATCATTACATTTCGAACCCTTAAGAGCTGGATTCTCTGATTTATTCCCCCCCCCCAAATTTCCATGTCTTGTACTCCCATTGGCTACCAACCCAATAGCCTGATTATCTACACGTGGACCAGCTGCCTTATGGCACAACTCTCTAGATTGAAGAGAACATCTAACCTCCTCTAAATAAATAGTATCTTTATCAAAAATAAACGATTACATAAAATTCTCATATGATAATGATAAAGAAACTAACATAATTAAAGCAATATCCTCATCCTGAACTTTAGCATCAATATTACGTAATTCTAATAAACTTGTGTTTAACTAACTAAGTGATCTCGAAGAGGCATACCTTCCTGCATTCGCAGACTTAACAGACGTAGCTTCAGAAGCAAATTATTTGTTAAAGACTTTATGATGTAGAGACTTTTAAGCTTCAACCATAAACCAGACGCGGTATCCTCATCCGCAATTTTAGTAATAATATCATCAGCAAGGCACAACAGACTTATTGAGTGGGCCTTTTATTTGAGACTGACCATCTCACCGCTTCCAGAAGCAGCCGATTTCGTGTTCAACGGTGCCTAGAACCCTTTTTACTTTAACAAGACACGCATCTTAATTTTCCATATACTGAAACTATTTTTCAGAGTAAATTTGTCGACCTTCACGTTAATACCATCAGACATCCTAGACATCTTTCTCCTTGGATCAAAATTCAAATCCTAGAATGAGAACCATGCTCTGATACCAGTTTGTTATAACGGAAGTAAGAAAGATTATATTAAACATAAAGAAAGAACACAAATTGGTAGAAGATAAAAGTTTTATTGATCCCAACGAATACAGATTACAGCATACATTTAGGTTATGTCCTAGAAAGTTTATATAGTACTCTCTAGGCGGTTATAGAAAAGCCCAGAAAACAGGCCCAAAATAGATAGTCACGATATTTGGGGTAATTACTGATTCAAAGTATATTCTAACATGTGCCATGTAGATTTTATAGATAGTTAAGGGCTTTCCTTCATTTAGAGATGCTTTACTGGGTAACCAAAAATATGAATATGGGAAATGGTTGTTTTGTTTCTTTACATACTTGCACTGTTGCACATAACACAAAAAAATAACTATTTTTTAGAAGAAGTGGGAAAAAGGATGTCACATTATTTTATTATGTCTTCATGCTACTCTTAAACATTACCATTGTCATCTTAGAAAGACATTATATTGGAGTTGTTCTAAGGTAAATAAGTTCAATTATTGCACTTTTAACTAGTTTAGCAAGCTCAAAAACATATCCGGAGGAAGGAGGATCAGAATAGTATATGGCGGAAAACCTGGAGAATAAAAGCTCCACCAAAGGTATTTAATTTTATGTGGAGATCTTTCTCTAATTTTTACCTACAGTGACAATATTTTTGCATAAAAACGTGCCTGTAGACCCTTTCTGCCAGGGTTGTAGACTGAGAGAGGTAACAGTCGAGCACATTCTTTGTAATTGTGCACTGGCAGCTCAATGTTGGCAAAATGTTCTCCCTCAAGTGCCTTTTAATGATAGTAATAGTTTGTTTCAGTGGTGGGAAAAAGTGAAGGAGGTCTGTGATAATGAAAAATGAGCAGAGGTAGCGACAGTATGTTGGTCGATATGTAAAGCAAGATTCGAGCTAATTTGGAACACGAAATATACTGGAGTGAATGACGTGATTGCAAAAGCTAAGCAGTATCTTCTACAATAGAATATAGCACAGAAGAATAAACAACAATCTCATTATCCTTACTTCGTTGAGGGAGATGGGAAGGAACTTTGGGTAGCACCACAGATTGATTATATGAAGATCTCAGTGGGTGCAACGATTTTTGCAAAGTATAAAGCCTTTAGCATGGGGATGGTTTTTCGAGATAACACAGGACAACTCATTGAAGTAGGAATAAGTATAATATGGGTATGATTGCAGCTATTATGGCGGAAGCCATGGCCATAAAGGAGGCGCTAAGCTGGATCAAAGGCGAATGATGAAGTAAGATTATGGTAGAGACAGATTGTTTGACTGTTGTTCAAGGACTTCGAAGCAAAGCTCCGCTTCAATCCCCTCTTGGGCATGCTATTCAAAGTTTTCGAACACAGGGTCTCTGTTTTTTGATAAATGATCTGCTAATATAGCGACACATGATGTAACACCCCCAAATCTGGGGTCGGGGATCCGGGTTGTCACGAGTTCCATTTCCCTTAATAACACCCAATTTTAATAAACAATCAACTACTCTGTACTGTGACCCCACAATAAACACGCACACCACAAGTTATAGTCTCAGAGATGAATATCCAAAAGTAACACGAGTCATTTTATTCCAAAATTATATGCCATTACACCTTAAAAGGGTTTCTGAATAGATTTACATTTCTTTGCCATTATTACAGTTGATAAAGATACAGAAGTATGGTACATCAAAAGTTGAAAGCCTAGCCTATTGGTAGTTCCTACCTCTGCTACAGCGACATCAACACCTATAGGAAACTGCGGAATGTTTCCTATCCGCTCGCGAA
This sequence comes from Apium graveolens, assembly GCF_009905375.1. Classification (NCBI taxonomy): domain Eukaryota; kingdom Viridiplantae; phylum Streptophyta; class Magnoliopsida; order Apiales; family Apiaceae; genus Apium; species Apium graveolens. The sequence continues at coordinate 93,339,259 of NC_133648.1, forward strand.
TTGGGAGCTTGGTCTGTTCATCTTTTTTATCTGTTGTTGTGTGATGAAAGAAGAAAGCAAGGGTGAGCAGCAAGCCCACCAAAATAATATGTATAATGATTAACAATATATGAGCCTTCTCATAGTACTCGGAAAGTCTTGGTCAAAAGAATTGTACCAAGTTTGATATCTTAATGCGACCAAGTCGCAAAATATTCAGTATATATATATACATATATACTTTTCAAAATCTTTGAAATCCTCTGATATGTATAATATACACAGAGTTCCAGTTTATAACTGTATAAAAATATCGTTGCAAGGTGATCTCATATATCTAACCTTGTCTCAACGTTTTTCTGAAAATCTTTGACATGCATAAGATAATCATTTACTAGATATAAGTTTAAAAGATGAAGTTACAAGATACTCCAATATACTTATATCTTTTCCGAATACTACTTGAACTACCACCGTTCAATGTATAAATAGTTTCAAAAGTTCATCACATAGATGAGACTACAAGACAAGATTTGAATAGATTCAATCTTTGAATATCATTATAAATAATGAAGTTACGAGATACTTCATTAAGTCCTGATATATATATACACCTATATATATACATTTCATACACTCCTTGAAAACCTCTGTTATGAAAATTATAAACAGAGTTGCAATATCCAATGAATTTGGAAATGAGAAAACCTTGGCATAAACCTGATATCTTGCTGATCAGGAAAAGATACCAATAAGTAACCTTTTCTACTAGTAGATGGACGAATTCCCCACTGGTCATCACCCTGGTCGCAATAGGACCTTATGCTGGACTGCCACTCAGCCACTTACACATTTGATGGACCCCTACTGAGCCACTTACACTTTCATGGACGCCCACTGAGCCCATGTTGATTATGCCGACTCAAATAGATGGACTTACTTCCCGAACGTTGGGTAAGTAATCAATTCATTTATCAAAACAGCAACCTCGTTGCGAATATAAAATACACCACAGAGCCGGATCCTTTAGATTTTTGAACGAGTATTCAAGTCCCCTTCAAAAGGAAGATCTTAAATTTGAAAACGAGTTTTGGGATCCGCTCTAAACTTTTAAAAATCATTTTGAAGACTCGAAAACATTTTTAAGAATGTTTGGAGTACTGCTGATTTATTAAAATAAATCAGTTCCAATATATTAGAAAATATCTGAATATTATTATTTAAATAATATTCCCAAAAAGAATAATCTCTATAAAAATAATCGAAGTAGAAGTGTTAAAACTCATACTTGAAATGAGTATTAAATAACCAAAGATATACTTATACGAAAGTACTATCTTTATTTGAATAATCAAAAATAAGTTTGATTATCGAAACATTATTCTTTAATAAAATAAGGAATATTACTTAGTAAATAATCGGAGTCATAAGTCCTCGAATGAATATTCAAGTAATATTCATTAAATAATATAAACTAAGTCATAAGTCCTCGAATGAATATTCAAGTAATATTCATTAAATAAAATAAAAGGAGTCATAAATCCTCGAATGAATATTCAAGTAATATTCATTAAATAAAATAAAAGGAGTCATAAATCCTCGAATGAATATTCAAGTAATATTCAATAATTAATATAAAGTTATCGAATAAACCTTATTTGATTAATAGTTTTAAAAACTATTCATATATATATATATATATATATATATATAATACTCGGGAGCCTCGCCTCCCGGTTTTAGAAAAAGTTCACCTTTGGATTCCCTATACTAAGGGTTGTTAGGTCCCAATTTGTTTGTAGAAGGGGGGTTGAATGCAAACAATACCGTTTAATCGATTAAAATGCGGAATAAAAAGGTGAAACAAAATTCAAGTTAAATAAAACTTTTATTAAACTTGAAAGGTGTTACAACAACGGTATCTGTTACAAGGGATTAATCTCAAATCAATTATTACAAATCTAGAATAAATTCGACATGAACTTTTTCTATTTTTGCAATGAAAAGGTCAAATGCTAAATGCGATTTGAGATTAAGTTCTAGGGATTTTAATCCGCTAGATTGTTACACAAGAACAAGATAAATAATTCTAGTGGTTTGGATTTAACTTTACAATCTAGAATTTTGATCTTGAATAAAGCAGATGAAAAATGAAATATTGCTGCTTGTTTTCCTTTTCTGCTTGTTCTTGACTTGTGTGTTCTGTTTGAATAATTGCATGATAGTTATGTCTTCTGCTTTCTGTTGCTTTAGTAAACAAAACAATCCAGTTGAATCAGCAAGACTTTCGGCAAGACAATCAAATGAACTGGCATGACAATCCATTTGAACTGGTAGGACTTTCGGTGAGACTATCCTTTTGAACTAGCAAGACAATCCCAATAGTTAGCAAGACAATCAGAATGAACTAGCAAGACTTTCGGTATGACTATCAATTGTCATACCGATTGTCATAGTAGTTCAAATCATATTGTCTACTGAATTATTAATAGATTTTAATCTAATAACAATTCTGAAAGTCCTTAATATTAATTCTGAATTAATTAATCAATTAATTCAATTAATCAATAAATTAATCTTTGCAGATATAATTTATTTTCTTAATTAAATTATTTGACTTAATTAATTAATAGAGAATTAATACTAATCTTGAGCAACAATCATTCTTCTGAAAATCTTCTGAAAATTACTGTCAATTATGAATCAATTCCACCACTTCAATGTTGACACTCGATGTACTGTCTGGTTCATGAGTGACTAACTTCCGTGACGTTTCTTCAAGCCTTGACCTTGATACTCTTGATTTTCTTCAGACTAAATCCTTGTAATTAATTGATACCCTGACGAGATCTCTGTCACTTGATTAAATCCACAATCTTGATTTATATCACTGAGGCTTGATCAATTTCTTGAGCTTCTTCCAGTGAATTAAGTCTTCAAGTCTGTAGATGAATAATGTTTCTTAACCCTTTGACAGATGTTACTCTGTGAGATCTCTCTGACGATAGATCCACTATTTACTTATTAAATTCTTATTTGAGTTGAGTTAAATCCTTGAATAAACAAATAGGCTATGACATATGCCTTTCAATCTCCCCCTATTTGCTTGTTAGACAATAACAACAAATACCTAGAGGATAACTCAAATAACAAATAAGAAAAAGATATAAACAGTAATGCAAAGTAAATAGCAGAAAAGTTCTAGATTATATTTAACATTTTCCAGATTCCAAAAGAAATTTACAAGTGAATACAAGATAGATGTTCCTCTAGCCTGAACATATAACTACATTAGTCTATCTTGATTCATAAAGCTCTAATCATATTACATTGAGTTTTGAGCTAATTGACTTCAGTTGTCTTCTCGTCTGACTTCACCTTCTTCTAAATCTTGAAGCAACTCCTTGTCAAAGACACGATCCTTTTCTGAAGTGAAGCTTGCTGGTCTGACTGGTTGAACTCCAACTGACTTCAGCTTATTCTTGAACTGATTGTACCTTTTAATATTCTTTTCACAATAAGCTTGAATCAAATCAGCAGCTTGAGTCTTCAACATGGATGAGTATCCAGCAGTTCTTAAATGATGTTCCATCCAAACCAGATGCTTAGCTGAGTAGTCTTTAAGAGATTGTACATGTAGCTGACAGATTTGAAGACAATCAAACTTAAAGAATCTCACCTGATGAGGATTGTTGACCACTTGAGGACTAGTCCTGCTGGCAAACTCTTTGAGCCTTTCTCGAAGAACTTCATTCAACTCTGAGCTTCTTTTGACTTTGTTGAGAAGAACCCAAATCTCTGACAAAGAACGATTCTCAAACAGATGAAGTGACACCTTGAAAGATCCTTCACTCTGATAATATACAAAAATGCTCATCTCATTTAGGGATCTGTCAAAAGCAACTGTGATCCTTGAGACTTCAGTCTTGATAGCATTCATGTACATGTCATTGTTAGGATTTGAGATTTACAGCTTGTCAAGAAGATGTAGGAACTGCCTATCATTGTTAGTGCTCAGCTGAGGCATATCAAGTACTCTCCTAGCTTCATCCCATTTTTCACCAATCTTCAGTCTGACATCTCTTCTTCTTTCTTGAGCCTTAATGTCATAAAGACGTTGCTTTTGAAGAGTTTCTATTCTTTGTATGTCTTTCCTCATGTCAATGATCTGGGAGACCTTTTTGAATTCAGCTTCTTTTCTTTTCATCTCTGACTGCTGCTGCTGAAACTCTTTCTCAAAGATAGGATCCACTGTAGCTTCCTCTTCCCATTCTCCAAAATCACTTACCTCTTCAGCTTCAAATACACCATCTTTATCTTCCAAGACTGGTTCAGTGGGAATGTCAAAAATATCAAAGTCATCCTGTTCTCCACTGTAGTATACATCATCAGCCTTTCCTTTGTCTCCAGCAGAGGTATCTTTTTCTTTTCCCTTTCCACTACTCCCTTTCTTCTCCCCCTTAGTTGAGGGATCCTCTACTGACTTTCCTTTAGACCCTCCATGACCTCCATCACCTCCAGAGCCTGAGCCTCCACCAGACGGCCCTTCAAAGTAAGTTCTTTGTTCTTCATTAGGGCAGTGAGAATTCTTGATCATGAAATACAAGTGTTTCATTCCTTCATTAAGATGTTCCATGCCCGTTTCTATCTTTAGAAATCTGGAGGAGTCCAGTGCATGATTCATTTCAACCAGGTCTTCAAGAGAAGTCATTCTTGTATGTAGAGAGCAGAAGTTAGAAATGTCATCAGTTGATAAAGTTGGAGTTTCCTGAATGGAATTGAGCTTTGGTATGATAGTGGTCTTGAGATCTGAGATATCATTCCTGATGAGTGCCAGCTGATTGTTGACAGAGGTGGAAGAAGAAGACCGTTCAACCACTTGTGCTTTGAATGATTTAGCTTCAGCTTGGCTTTTAGCAAGTTCTTCTTTTAAAGCAGCAATATGAGCTAACAGGTTTTCAGTGTCTGTGTCTGTGTGTGCTCTCACCTGAATTTCACTCGTGTTTGGTTCACTCACCTCACGTGCTTGTGTTTCTCTCAATATAATTGCTCGTGAGGAGTCTTCCTGTTGCTATTCTTCTATACCTGCAGTTAAAATCACCCTAGCCTCTTCAAGAGAGGTCAGTGGTGGTGCAATGGGAATTCGCGAGTCCCGATCCTCAGTCAAACCTATCATTTTATGTGAAATAGATGTCTGAATTGCTTCAGGGATAGATTGACCGAGTTGCCCTCCACTTTCTCCAGATAAATCTGCGAGTGGAGAATCCCGTGAGGGAGCCAGAGGTTTTGGATCTGGGAGGGGAGAAAATGACTCTATTAAAGGTGGCTGAGAGTCAGATTTTCCCTCAGAAGCATGTGACTGCTCTTCTGCCATAACTATGGCAGGCACTGTAACAGACTCTATGTGCACTCCTCGCTCCGTGTCCTGAGTATCATCTACTGGTATGTATGGTTCCATTGTGAGTAATGGAATTGTGCTTGACTCAGTACAGGATGCCATGGCCCTATGGCGAATTTCAATAGATTCATCCTGTTGAGAGAATGTCTCTAGTAACTGTTCATTGGCCATTTCAAAGTCCATGTCCTGTTGGGAGGACAAGGATGGGCTTTCAGATGCCTCAGTATATGTTCTTCTTTTCTTGGGAGGAGGCAGAGCTGAGGGTTCACTCACATTCAACAATACACTACTTCCTATTAACCTTCTGGGTAACATTTTAGACAGTGGGGGAGAGGTTGAGATAGGTTGTGACTCTGTGTTTGGCTCTATGACCTGGGATTGAAGCTGTGGTTCTACAACTTCATGGTCAGTCCTATCGACCACTGGGGGTCTTTCAACAGAAGTAGGAATGGAGTGAGAGTGAGGAATTACTACTTGTAATGGAAGAGCATCTGATGTTGGAGGGGCCTGGGTGGCTTGAACCACTGGAGGTTGAGGTTGCTGTTCATGACCGGGAAGATTGAAAATAGGCAAGGGAATATAAGTGGCCATGAAAGCAGATACAAGTACTGGAACTTGCATGAATTTGAAGGTTGTGTCTTGGCGGGTGTAAATATTTTTGCTTACAGGAGGGGGTTCGTTTACTACAGAGTTAGCAAAAAGGACTTTGTGCTCAGGTGTGAGAAAATGATCTGCTATAAGCATGAGAAAACGAGCATAATAACACGAGACCCTACGATTTGTAGAATGATCACGTAAAGCAGTAGTGAGACGTCTCAAGAGAATGGGAAAAAGTAGTTTGCCAAAATTGATCCTTTGATTGAAAACAACCGCAAGACCAATATACTGCAGAATGGAAGTGATGTTGTGAAAGTTGGATTTAGTGCAGTTGGCAAACACTTTAGAAAGTGTATCGAAGAAAATATCCCATTCAGACACCAAATTGGATTTTGAAAGTTTGGTTAAATTGATCACCCCCTGATAGTTAATAGCATGGAAAAAGTTTGTGATATCATTTTTAGAGGGTAAATTACAGAAATTGTCCAATGGAAAATTTAACGCTCGATTGATGACTGTTTCATCAACTACATACTGTGTGTTTGCCACGGTGAATGAAAAAGATTTTGAATCATCGGCCACAGTAGAGGTAGTAGAGGTTGTACAAATCAGTCTAAGCAGATCGACATTTAAAATCACATTTGATTTAATAGCAGAGCTAACAATCGAATGGTCATTTAAAAATCTAATCCAAGGCTTAAATTTTTCCACATCACATTTTTCTTGATTAAAATAACCAACCTGATTATGCGCGAAAATTTGGAAATTGAGAGCCATTTAAAATAATAATAAGACACACACTTTCAGAATTTTAAGAATAATATTAAGAAAATTCGAATTAATTTAATTAATTTAATAATTCGAATTAAATTAATTATAATCGAAAAATTTAGACAGAAATGTTTCTCGTTAAAATTCTTAACTCACAAACGCAGATTTGAAAAGCCAAAAGACACAAAACAAAAATTAAAATTAAAAATACCCAAAATCAACAAACACAAACTGATTTTTTTTTTAAACAAAAATCCAACAACACTTCTGTATGTATATACTTGTATGTATATATCACAGGAGTGATGATTTTTGTATGCTGAGTAAAGACTCGAGCAAGGAAGACAAGGAAGCAGTTGAGTTTGGTTCGACTATGAGAGAGAGAAGAGAGAAAAAAAAACTGAAAGACTGTTGAAATTTTTTTAAAAAAAACTATAGAACTGAACTGATGAAAATTAAAACACACACAAAAACGATTAAGTAGTATAACTGGTATGACAATCGGATTGTCATACCGATTGTCATACCGATTGTCCTACCAGCTTAAAGACAGAAAAAAAATAATTGAAATAAAATTAATAAACACTAAATATATATAACTGGTATGACAATCTGATAGTCATACCGATTGTCATACCAGTATAAAATAAAAGGAAAATATTTATATATAAGGTTTATAACTGGCAAGATAATTGATAGTCATACCGATTGTCTTGCCAGTATAAAACTATACTGATAACAAAATAAAACATAATTTAGACTGAAATGACTTTCAGCAAGACAATTTCAATTGTCTTGCCGATTGTCATAGCAGTAGAGAGACAACTAAATAAGTACAGAAAACATTAATAAATATGGAAAACTGAAGTAAAGTCTTATATTAATAGTAAAAATTCAGAAAATATTTACAAAATTAAAATAATTAAAATATTTTAGAGATAATAATATTTTCAGTTCAAAAATAGATTTCTTTTGAATTTTAACAAATTAAATTTATAGAAAAATATTTTTAGAGAAAATAAAATATTCTGAGACATTAACATTAACAAGTTGAGTAAATAAATAAGATAAGATAATAAAAATTACATAGAAATAAGCAAGAAATATGATAAAATGATAAAATAAATTTGCAAATGAATTTTTCATTTATGAAAAATTCATTTCTAATTCATTCAAGAACAGATCTCAGAAATTAACTAGATTAATCACTAAAACTATTCAACATACCCAATTTACCAACTAATCTGGTAAATGTGGATTCATCAAGTGGTTTAGTGAAAATATCTGCTATTTGTTCTTCTATTGGAACAAAAAATAGTTCAACAGTACCATTCATGACGTGCTCTCTAATAAAATGATACCTGATGTCAATGTGCTTTGTCCTCGAGTGCTGCACAGGGTTGTTGGTGATGGCTATTGCACTTGTATTGTCACATAAAATAGGAATTTTGTTCAATACAGAGCCATAGTCTCGTAGCTGGTTCCTAATCCACAAGATCTGAGCACAGCAGCTTCCAGCAGCAATATATTCAGCCTCGGCCGTTGAGTTGGAAACTGTTTGTTGTTTCTTGCTGTACCACGAGACTAGTCTGCTACCTAGGAATTGACAACTCCCTGAGGTGCTTTTCCTATCAACAACACTTCCTGCATAATCTGAATCTGTATATCCAACAAGGTTAAAACCAGATTCTTTAGGGTACCAAATACCTAGATTTGGTGTTCCCTTAAGATATCTTAAGATTCGTTTAACAGCAACGAGATGAATATCTCTAGGATCCGCTTGGAACCTTGCACATAAGCATGTAACATACATAATATCTGGTCTACTTGCAGTAAGATAGAGTAACGAGCCAATCATACCTCTGTAGCTTGTGACATCTACCTTAATGGAGTTTTCACATGGTCCAAGCTTGACAGCTGTAGTTGATGGAGTCCTTGCTGATGCAGAATCCTCTAGATTGTACTTTTTGAGGAGTTCCTTGAGATACTTGGATTGACAAATAAATGTTCCATCTAACCTTTGATTTACTTGTAATCCAAGAAAGAACTTCAGCTCTCCCATCATGCTCATTTCAAACTTGCTGTGCATTAACTTAGCAAATCTCTTACAGAGATTATCATTAGTAGACCCAAATATTATATCATCCACATAGACTTGGACTAATATAGTATCATTCTTATGTTTTTTAGAAAAGAGAGTTTTGTCTATGACACCTCTAATAAAGCTATTTTCAATAAGAAATTAAGAGAGAGTGTCATACCATTTTCTTGGAGACTGTTTGAGCCCATAGATAGCCTTGAAAAGAAAGAAGACAAAATCCAAGTGATCTGGATCTTCAAAACCAGGAGGTTGCTCTACATATACCTCTTCATCCAGCTTTCCATTCAGAAAGGCGCTCTTGGCATCCATTTGATAAACTTTAAAGTTTGACAATGTTGCGAATGCCAGAAATATCCTGATGGCCTCAAGTCTAGCCACTGGAGCATAGGTTTCATCATAATCAATGCCTTCAGCTTGAGAATACCCTTTTGCTACCAGTCTTGCCTTGTTTCTTGTAACCACACCATCTTCATCTAGTTTATTCCTGAATACCCACCTAGTACCAACAGCTTTCTTTTGTGTAGGTCTAGGTACCAGTTTCCAGACTTGTTGACTTTCAAACTGATTGAGCTCATCTTGCATAGCAATCACCCAATCTGGATCAGTTAGTGCTTCTTCAATCTTCTTAGGTTCCATCTCAGAAAGAAATTCTGAGAACAGACACTCATTTTGAGTAGCACGTCTAGTTCTGACTCCAACATCTGGATCACCAATAATCAACTCAAAAGGATGAGCTTTATTCCAGACAGTCTGTCTTGGAAGATTTGATCTTGATGATTCGCCTTGAAATTCATTGGGATGTTGTGTCCTACTAGATGATCCTTCAGCATCTCCCCCTGAGTTGTTGCCATGTTGACTTGAAGGTTCTCCGTCAGTAGCAGTGGTATCTCCATTGTTGCCAAAGTTTCCATCACTATTACCTTGAGTATCATCATGATTAACAGGTTCTTCACCAGCAACAAACTCAGGTTCTTGACCATGTTCTGATTCTGAAGCTGACATATCATCAAACTTCAGTTTCTCAGAAGGATCTTCAGTTTGGATACTAGGGAGTTTAGTGTCATCAAATGTAACATTGACACTTTCAGTTACTTTGTGTTGATCAATGATATACACTCTGTATGATCTTCTTTCATATCCAACAAAAATACCCTCATATGCCTTTGCCTAGAATTTACCACGACGATCATCTCCATCCTTGAGCACGAAGCATCTGGCACCAAATACATGAAAGTATTTGAAAGAAGGTTTCTGTTCATTCAAAATCTCATAAGGAGTTTTCATGAAGACTTTGTTGATTAGAGTTCGATTCTGAGTATAACATGCAGTATTGACAGCTTCAGCCCAAAAGTATATTGGAAGACCTGATTCACTTAACATCGTTCTTGTAGCTTCAATCAATGTACGATTCTTCCTTTCTACCACTCCATTTTGCTGAGGGGTTCTAGGAGCTGAAAATTGTCTGGTAATCCCTTTGTCTGTACAGAATCCATTGAGAAATGAATTCTTGAATTCTGTTCCATTATCTGACCTTATTGCTCTAACAGGGACATTAGAATCTAACTCAATCATCTTGATATGATCAATCACAACTTGTGGTGTTTCATCCTTAGAGTAAAGAAATAAAACCCACGTATACTTGGAATAGTCATCAACTATCACAAGACAGTAACACTTCTTTGACATCGAAAGGACATTAACTGGTCCAAATAAATCCATGTGCAATAATTGCAGAACACCAGTTATGGAAGATGTGTCAGTGCCTCTGTGACTTGCTTTCTTTGACTTTCCTTTCTGGCAAGCCTCACATAGTCCTTCTGGGGAGAATTCCAGCTGAGGCAGACCTCTGACCAATTCTATTTTGACAAGAGAATTCATTGTTTTGAAATTGAGATGAGAAAGTCTCTTGTGCCATAGCCAACTCTCATCTGACGATGCCTTTGCATAGAAACAATTGACTTCAGGATTGCTTCCAGAGTTCATGTCAGCTACGAACAGATTTCCTTTCCGGATTCCCATCAAGGAGGGTTTTTCACTTTTCTTGTGCAGAATCTGACACTTCAGCTTGTCGAATAAAACATTGTAGCCGTTGTCACAGAACTGACTAATGCTAAGCAGATTATGTTCAAGTCCTTGCACAACATACACATTTTCAATGATAACATTTCCAGCTAGCAAACAGCCATATCCCTCCGTTAAACCTTTGCTGTTATCTCCAAAGGTAACCACTGGGCCAGCTTTCTCAACCACATTTTATAGCAGGGCTCTATCTCCGGTCATATGTCTTGACGATCCGCTGTCAAGAATCCACACTACCGGTTGTACCAGTTTAATGCCCTGCAATACAAATGGATTAGACCTTCTTCGGAACCCAAGCTTGGCTGGGTCCGGCATATTTGTAAAATTGGCCTTTATCAGGCAAAACAACATTCTTAATTTTAATATTCTCAACTTTCTCAATGACTGGACATTTGACCTTGTGAACAGCCTTGACAAATTTCTGTTTAGGCTTAGGAACAAATGTCTCCTTTCTAGCTTTAGGAGGACTAGCAGTCTTAGACCTATCATGCTTTCTATTATTCACATGTTGACGAGGAGTAGTCTTATCATTAGCAACATGCTTACCATTAAAATAAGCATACATCAGATTAAAAGCACAAAACATACAATCAGGAACACCACATGCTTTATGAGAGGGATTAACAATAGGCAAGTTATGCATGGTAGACATGGCATTTGTGTTATCCAACTCATGTGTGTCTGAGTTAGTCTCAGTTGCTTTCACAACCTTGACTGGAACTTTTGACACACTTGACTTGGAGACAGCTTTCTCATTAGCATTATCTTCAGCACGGATTTCTTCTTGAATAATAAATGAGGTCTCATCAAATGGTTTAGCAATTGATTCTTTATAGAGGGGTTCATCAACACCCTTAAGCACATGTGGTACTTCCCTGCCCTTAGCACAGACATGAGGAGGGGATTTTATGCCTAATTTTCCAATAGCAGCATTGTAATCATAATCTATTCCAGATGTTTGATTAACAGCTTGCTTATTGTAAAACTCTTTGGACTTCGAACAAGAATTAAAGTAAGCTTTAACCTTAGCCTCAAGACCGGTGATCTTGTCTTTGAGAATATTTTCAAGTTGTCTATAACAGTCAACTCTATTCTCTAGAAAAGATACTTGTTCTTTTAATTTATCTTGATTAATGTGCACAAGTCTTAATTTATTGACCTCTTTCTCAAGGTCTTTGATTTGTTGATTTAACAATTCATTATCACGACGAGCACGATCTAAGGAACCTCCTAGATGATAAACTAATTCAGCATCAGTAAATTTTACCTCTTTTCTTGACGATGAGGTGTTTGCATCATTAGCCATGAGAGCAAGATTCCCAACTTCTTCATCTTCACTGTCAGTATCATCCCAGCTTCTTCCCTTTGCCAGGTAAGCCCTTTCAGATTTACTCTTCTGATTAGAATCGTAAGAGTTCTTCCTAACTTGTTTTGGCAACCTGCATTCTGTGGCAAAATGTCCCAACTCATTGCAGTTGAAGCATCGAATGGTGCTTCGATCAACCATCCCTATTTTATACCCACCACTGCTGGTGTTATAGGATGAAGATCCACCTTTCTGGAATCTGTTGTAGTTGGACTTGTACTTGAACTTGGGATTCCTTTTGAATCTGACATTTGAGAATCTCTTGACAATCAGGGCCATTGACTCATCCTCCAATTGCTCCAGTTCTTCCAAGGAATAAAAATCATCTCCTGATTGATTTGTAGTAGGAGGATCAAATTCTGCTACTATCACATTTTCTTCAACCTTGGAAGACTGTACCATTCTTTCTGACTGTTGAGATTGTTGTTGATATTGTGGTTGTTGTTGTTGTTCATCAGCTACTAGAGCAGTAGACGTGCTGACCACTCTTCCTTTCCCGTAAACTTCCTTCTGCTGAATCTGCTCCAACTCATAAGTCTTTAACACACCATAGAGCCTATCCAAAGAAATCTCACTCAGATCTCTTGTTTCTCTTATGGCAGTGACTATGTTCGAGATGAGTTGGCAGTGTTAAAAGGAACTTTTTGTTGACCTCCCTGATGGAATAGTATTTACCATTAATGTTCAGGTTGTTGATCAATGCATTGTACCTCTCAAACACTTCAGTGATTCCTTCTCCTGGATTGGATTTAAAGTATTCATACTCAGAGGTTAGGATTTCTAACTTGTTCTCCCTAACTTCCTCTGTGCCTTCATTAATAACCTCAATAGTTTCCCAGATATGTTTGGAATCTTTACAATTCATCACATGTCTATTCATCAAGGGATCAAGGGAATCTACTAAAATTAATTGAAGGCTAGCATCAAGGGAGGCTTCTTCTATTTCAGCAGGAGAGAAATCCTCAGGATCTTTCACATAAGTTCTAGCTTTAGTGATCACCACATCATTTTCTATTACCTCTGGTTCAATAACCATTGGAATTTTTGGACCCTTCTTTAACACTTGCAGATATTTGGGATTAGCAACTTGTAAAAACAATAGCATCTTCTTCTTCCACATGATATAATTTTCTTTATCGAATAGTGGAATTTTAACGGTTCCAACTTTTTGTGTAGTCATTATGAATTTTTTGAGTGAATAAAAAATTCAAGGAGTGAAAGAAACACAAAAGTCTAGGATCTTGATCTGTACGTTAATCAGAAGGCTCTGATACCAATTGTTAGGTCCCAATTTTTTTGTAGAAGGGGGGTTGAATGCAAACAATACCGTTTAATCGAATAAAATGCGGAATAAAAAGGTGAAACAAAATTCAAGTTAAATAAAACTTTTATTAAACTTGAAAGGTGTTACAACAACGGTATCTGTTACAAGGGATTAATCTCAAATCAATTATTACAAATCTAGAATAAATTCGACATGAACTTTTTCTATTTTTGCAATGAAAAGATCAAATGCTAAATGCGATTTGAGATTAAGTTCTAGGGATTTTAATCCGCTAGATTGTTACACAAGAACAAGATAAATAATTCTAGTGGTTTGGATTTAACTTTACAATCTAGAATTTTGATCTTGAATAAAGCAGATGAAAAATGAAATATTGCTGCTTGTTTACCTTTTCTGCTTGTTCTTGACTTGTGGGTTATGTTTGAATAATTGCATGATAGTTATGTCTTCTGCTTTCTGTTGCTTTAGTAAACAAAACAATCTAGTTGAATCAGCAAGACTTTCGGCAAGACAATCAAATGAACTGGCATGACAATCCATTTGAACTGGTAGGACTTTCGGTGAGACTATCCTTTTAAACTAGCAAGACAATCCCAATAGTTAGCAAGAAAATCAGAATGAACTAGCAAGACTTTCGGTATGACTATCAATTGTCATACCGATTGTCATAGTAGTTCAAATCATATTGTCTTACTGAATTATTAATAGATTTTAATCTAATAACAATTCTGAAAATCCTTAATATTAATTCTGAATTAATTAATCAATTAATTCAATTAATCAATAAATTAATCTTTGCAGATATAATTTATTTTCTTAATTAAATTATTAGACTTAATTAATTAATAGAGAATTAATACTAATCTTGAGCAGCAATCATTCTTCTGAAAATCTTCTGAAAATTACTGTCAATTATGAAACAATTCCACCACTTCAATGTTGACACTCGATGTACTGTCTGGTTCATGAGTGACTAACTTCCGTGACGTTTCTTCAAGCCTTGACCTTGATACTCTTGATTTTCTTCAGACTAAATCCTTGTAATTAATTGATACCCTGACGAGATCTCTGTCACTTGATTAAATCCACAATCTTGATTTATATCACTGAGGCTTGATCAATTTCTTGAGCTTCTTCCAGTGAATTAAGTCTTCAAGTCTGTAGATGAATAATGTTTCTTAACCCTTTGACAGATATTACTCTGTGAGATCTCTCTGACGATAGTTCCACTATTTACTTATTACATTCTTATTTGAGTTGAGTTAAATCCTCGAATAAACAAATAGGCTATGACATATGCCTTTCAAGGGTATACTCTTCATTAAATAATATAAACTGAGTCATAATTCCTCGAATGAATATTCAAGTAATATTCATTAAATAAAATAAAAGGAGTCATAAATCCTCGAATGAATATTCAAGTAATATTCATTAAATAAAATAAAAGGAGTCATAAATCCTCGAATGAATATTCAAGTAATATTCATTAATTAATATAAAGTTATCGAATAAACCTTATTCGATTAATAGTTTTAAAAACTATTCATATATATATATGTATATATATAATACTCGGGAGCCTCGCCTCCCGGTTTTAGAAAAAGTTCACCTTTGGATCCCTATACTAAGGGTATACTCACATACCGCTTATCTCTAGCATAGGTATTATCAACTGAATCAACAGATATATGCATCAAGAATACGAAACAAGCATGCATATATACCATATCACATGCTCCAATATATCGCAAGAATTTGCTAAAAACAATCATGCATCTATCACAAGATAATGCATATACACATATACATCACAACAACAGTTATACGGGTAGAAAACTTGCATGAGTGCTCCCGGATAGGCTTAAGCTTAGAGTGGGTCCGATAACCTATGAACAACAACATAAGTTGGAATTAAACCCCGGTCGCTTAAGAAACTAGACTTTAACCATTTAGAGTCCTAACTTTCGCTTTCGCGCTTAACGATTTACTTAAGTCGCTCGAGTATCCTCGGCTCCACCATTTTTAATAAATTAACCATTAAGGGTTTTAAGGCGATTCTTTCGCGAGTGTCTTACCAACTGCCTAATACACTTTACATAAATGATTCATACTCCAATTAGTCTTTAAGGTCTTTAACCTATGTTTCAAAATAAGGCGAGTGGTAACGGTTCGGTCGCGAAACACCATTACTTAAAACGGTCATTTCTCCTAAACCGTACATCGGAATCAAACGAACTACATATCAAAACGAAGCTTGTAACATGAACTATCTAATCATGGCAATGGTCAAAACCTAGTAGTGAGTTAACGGGTCCTAATGTTAAGAACAAAAACAGCCTAAAGTAAATCGGACATTACGACGGCTATGTTTACGCGATTTCCCAAAATTTTACCAACCAATTCAACACCAAATCATCACCAATCAATCCTAATACAACCATATGACCATATCACTCATCAACCAATTTAAACCATTTAAACCAAGCTCAAATCATACCATGAATCATCAAGAACAACTAGTGCTACTTTTTAACTCCAAAATCAACAAAAGCACTTAACCACTAAGATCTAAACATGACAAAACAACTACTACACTTAATCTCTCATTCCATCATCATAATCATTTATACCAAACAACTAAATGCTAAGATAATGAAGAGTTATACCTTCCTTGAAGCTTTTAATCCATGAAAGATCCTTGGAATGCCCATGGAAGCCTTAATCTAACCTCCTACAAGCTTGTTCTTTCAAAGAAATCAAGAACACAAAAATTAATTTCAAGAAAGTACTATTCACCATCTTCCTGAATGATTTATAGGAAATCGTAGGAAAGGATTTTGAAGCTAAGATTTCTAGGAAGTATGTAACTTAACTAGGAGAAGCTAGGATAATTACCTTGTAAATTAGCAAGTGGAGGAGCTTGGACTTCCCTTTTTCTAAGAAAGAAGTCGAGAGCTTCATGAAGAAAATGGAGTGTTTTGTGTTTTTTTGTGATTTGTTTTGATTTGCCTTGGTTGTTTTTGTTTTGATTTTGGTTAATTACCTTATTAACCTTGAACTTTGTGTGGTTATCATTCATCCACACCTCCTTCCCCCCTATGTCATGCTTATGTCATCTTGTGATGTCATCATCCCTTACTTGCCCTCTTCTTATTGGTTGGATGACCTCATCATCCCTAACCTCCTTGATTAACTCCTAATTGTTTGCCTAATGACCGCTGATCTGTTATACGGTTCGCTTAACTTTCGTTCTCGTTTCTCGTTTGAGGGATCATACCCGGGATCTTATTACTTAGGTTCCCTTAACCTTTCTCAATACATTATATCCCTTTTATGATCCTCTCTTATAATCCTTGAATTTAAATCCTTTTTATCATGTTACCTTATACTCAATTCTTTCGGTATCTGGTGGATTTCAGGAAAAAATCAAAGTGTTCGGATTTGGATTCTGACGATCTTTACATACACTTATATCCCATATAAAGTACTAATAAGATCTCAGAATAACAATAGAAGAACCCCTACATAGTGTGGTATGAAAAGTTTTCTTATTCAGCATAATCAGCAAAATCACTATTCATAAGGTAAAAAACAAATCCATAAATTGGGGTTATTACAGTCTCCCCTCCTTAAAAGGATTCCGTCCCGGAATCAGATAGAAAATGAATAGGGATGCTCTCTTAGCATTGCACTTTCTAACTCTCGAGTAAATTTTCCCACATTGTGGTACTACCACCAACTCTGCTTAGTTTGATAACCCTTCTCCTAAGCACTTGTTTCTTTTCACTCTATAACCCTTCCTGGTTGCTCCATATAGGTTACGTCGGGTTGCATGTCTATGCGCTCATATGCCCCTATTTATCTGGCATCTGAATTACACTTCCTTAACATTGATACGTGAAACACGTTATGACTTGCTACAAGTTCGGGGGTAGGGCTAGCTCGTATGCTAACTTCCCAATACGTCTTAATATATCCAAGGGTCCAACAAATTGTAGACTTAGCTTTCCTTTCTTTCCGAACCTCATCAATCCTTTCCAAGGGATACCTTTAACATCACTTGGTCCCCTATTTCATAATACTCTTTGTCCTTTCGAGTCAAATCAGCATACTTCTTATGTCCATCTTGGGCTACTACCGGCCGTCCTCTGATTAGATCTATTATATCCTTGGTCCCTTGAACTACTGCGGGTCCGAGCATCTTGTGCTCTACAACTTCATCCTATCATAAGGGAGATCGACATTGTCTTCCCTCAAGGATCTCATAAGGCGACATCTCGATAATGACATGATCTATTGTCGTGAGAAAACTTAATCCGCGTTAAGTGATCATTCCAAATTCTTTCAAGTCTATTGCACAGACTCTCATTATAGCTTTTAGCATTAGGGCTTTTGCTTCTCAATACCCATTCTTTTCCAGTTCATAATCGCTACTACCTTCCGTTCCTAATATTATACTGGTTATACTTGTGCTCGTTAGCGTTCTATAACCTTTTAATAACCACGTCAACCTTAGTATCATAAATGTGTTTCCATTCTGAATACCACCACAACTTTACCACTCCTTTTTCAGCTGTTTCTATTTTCCAAAGTTTGATCAATCATATAGAAGTAAAGGAATTTGTTGAGAGATCACTATGATCATGAACACTTGTTCTATTGCATAGTTAGTACAGAAGGTGGCCAGCCTTTAGTACTTGACAAGCAATTAAACAATAGATGGTATCCTACTAGGCTTCTATCACACAGATAGATAGTCATTCGGCAATACCTCCCCTTCTGGAAGGGTTGTTCTTCTCAGCTTATATGAAATGAAAAGGAGAGAAAAGAACGAATTGAAGAGAATTGTATATATATAAAATATACTGCCATAAAATATCTGGCTTGGAATCTACCTCTGAACTATAGAGGTTTAACATAGGAGAACAAAACATATATGTATATAAATCCACATCAAGTATAATAGCATCACATTTCACATGCTTAAATATTTACTATTCCATCCATCATTCTATAGACCCATGCTCTTGCTCGAGCTTATACACAAACACCTTTGAAACTCCCTCGACATCGAAAATCGAATCTGGGATTTCATTCTAGACATCACCGTTACTAGAATTCTATGCTTGCACCACAACCTTCCTCGTATAGTAATACGACTCTCCATTGATAAGAAGGAATAAGTATTCAATAGGTAGATACTCTACTTAATTAGTCTATCAATGATAGCTTATACACTACCACGACCCAATTAGTGGTACTCAATCTCAACATCCATTCCAATACAACTCTCACAGTTGTAATTACTCGGCTCATTACCCGTAGAATCATTCCTGCACTACTAGGGTCCACCGCTGACCTACTGTCGTCATTCACTTTCCATGAAATCTTAATATCTAACCATACGGAGTCCATACATGTCGTATAGAATACTTCTAAGGAGTTAACATAACCACCAATCATAATTCATGAAGAACACTCCAAACTCTGACGTACTTTCATGACATGAAGTAGATAAAAATTACAGAAGAGTTTCAATCAAAGAAACTATAGCAGGTTATGTTGGGTCCCAATGTGTTTGTAGAAGGGGGTTGAATACAAACAATACCAAATAATCGAATTAAATGCGGGATAAAAAATGTGAAACAAAATTCAAGTTAAATAAAAATATTATTAAACTTGAAAGGTGTTACAACAACTGTATCGATTACAAGGAATTAATCTCAAATTAATTATCACAAATTTAGAATAAATTCGACATGAACTTTTTCTATTTTTGCAATAATTAGAATCAAATGCTAAACGCGATTTGAGATTAAGTTCTAGGGATTTTGATCCGCTAGATTGTTACACAAGAACAAGATAAAGATTTCTAGTTGATTGGATTTAACTTTACAATCTAGAAATTGATCTTGAATAAAGCAGATGAAAATAAAATATTTGCTGCGGCTGTTGTGTTCTTGTTCTTGATTTGTGTATTGGATGATTAAAATGATATGCTGCTTCTCTGCTTCTATTTAATCAATCAGCTGAATAGTATTTAATTGGCATGACAATCCTATAGCTGGCAAGACTTTCGGTAGGACAATTGATTGAACTAGCATGACAATCTGATTGAACTAGCATGACAATCAGAATGAACTAGCAAGACAATTATCCTCCTAGAGTAACTTTCGGTATGACAATGGAAAATGGCCTAGCATGACAATCGGTATGACAATCCAGATTGTCATGCTAGTTCATTTCCATTTGTCTTGCTGATTTAATACTTGAATTTAATCCAATTAAACTTCTGAAAATTCCTAAAATTAATTCAGAATTAATTAATCAATTAATTCAATTAATAAATAAATTATTCTTTGCAGATATAATTTATTTTCTTAATTAAATTAGATGAATTAATTAATTAATAGAGAATTAATTCTAGTCTTGAGCAGCAACCATTCTTCTGAAAATCTTCTGAAAATCACTGAAAATTATGAATCAATTCCGCCACTTCAACGTTGACACTCGATGTACTGTCTGGTTCATGAGTGACTAACTTCCGTGACGTTTCTTCATGTCTTGACTTTGACGCTTTGATTTTCTTCAGATTAAATCCTTGTAATTAATGATACTCTGACGAGATCTCTGTCACTTGATTAAATCCACGATCTTGATTTATATCACTGAGGCATGATCAACTTCTTGAACTTCTTCCAGTGAATTAACTCCTCAAGTCTGTAGATGAACCTTGTTTCTGAATCCTTTGACAGATATTACTTTGCGAGATCTCTCTGACGGTCGATCCACTATTTACTTATTACATTCTTATTTGAGTTGAGTTGAATCCTCGAATGTACAAATAGGTCTCTGACATATGACTTACAATCTCCCCCTATTTGTTTGTTAGACAATAACACACAAATACCTAGAGGATAACTCAACTAACAAATAAGAAAAAGATATAAACATACATGCAAAGTAAATAGCAGAAAAGTTATGGATGAGATTTTCCAGATTCCAAGTAGATGTTCCTCTAGACTGAACATATCTTCAAGTAGTTCCATCTTCATTTGTACAACCACATTTCCTGTTGAGAAGCCCACATCTCTTGCTTCTCCCCCTATGAGAATCAACTGATTAAAGAAGATCACCTTCGTTTTACCACCTCTCCCGTACAATAGGATCCGCAGATAAAAACCAATGGTACTCCCCTAACTGCTTCTTCCCTTACTAGGAAATCACCTTGTGTTTACCACCTCTCCCGTACAATAGGATCCGTAGTTAGAAACAACAATGGTGTGGTGTAGTGTACATTTTTAGGATCTTTTTCTTCCTCCCTGCTATTTCTCCCCCTTAGTTGAGGAATCCTCCAAACTATTACTTAAGCTTCTATCTCCCCCTTAAAGAAGGAATGTATGCCGTCGTCTGAAGGAGTTCTCATATTTCACTTGGTTGGAAAAGAAATAACAAGTAGTTTCTCTTTCTTCCTCACTGTGAGTGTGTGATTCTGTTTAGTGTACCTCACATGTGTTTCACTCTTCTCTCCACTCGTGTTTACACTCATTCTCACAAGTGTATCACTCTTCTCTCATAACTCCATAATCCAGCTGTACCTGCAAGGAAAATCACCTTAGCCATCCTTAAAGGAGGTCACAGGTGGTGCAATGGGAGTTCACAAATCCCCATCCTTGTTAAACTCGTCAGATGAATCTGAGTCATAATCTACAAGTTGCTAGTTTCCCTTTTAGGGTTCCAGATTTGAATTCTGAGAAGGTAAACAATGATCCAACGATTTTAGCATAAAGATCAAAGTTCCCTTCTAATGTCTGTGAAGACACTTCCTTGTGACTTATCAGGTAATATCTGAATCATTGTCAACAAGTTGCCGATCTGCACCTATGTCAGATCCACTATCCGCAGATGCATCCAGGGGATTTAAGCCTGGGGAGGTAGACACTGACCACTGACGTGTGGCTTTTGGATCAGTATCCTCTCCTAACACCTGTAAAGGCAATTGGTCCACTAATGAACCTTGAACAATCGAATCTGACCTTAAAATGGTCGAAACTCTTGTTTCCGTCAACTCATCATTTGTGTGTGTAACCTCTTCTTGTGCATCAAGAATTGTTTATGTTTGAAGTGGTGACACTACATCGGATACCTTGGCCGACAGGCAAATTTCAATAGACGCACCCTTTTGAGAGAATGAATCTAGTAACTGTTTTTGTGCCTTTTCAGCCATTACATCTTTTTGAGAAGATGTATGGGGGCTAGCAGTTGTCTCGGTTTAAATACTACTCATCTATGTAGGAGACAGAGCTACTGGGTTGACTACAAAACCTTCCTTATGTGGTGCACTAGGCACTATCTCCCTCACGCTCATTCATACTACTTTTAGTGGTAAAAGAGTGTTGGTTGGTTCTGTTTTTGTGTTTGTCTTTACAGTCTGGGATAGACGTTGTGGGTTTTCAACCTCATGACTGTCAATGAAAGAAAGTCATTGGAGACTGAACCTGTATCATAGAACATATGGTAATAGAGAGAAAATGATTTACAATAGTGATTTCAAAAGATTTTACATGACATAAGAAATCACTAATGTAGAAAGAAGTTTGATTTTGTTTTTCAATATGAATGAGTTTTTGATAAAACATTGATCACTTAGGGTAATGTCTAAGTAATTCTCATTCATATCAAAAGCTTACAAATATCTGCAACATAATGTTAACAAGATATCATTGATCGATACTTGTCAAGTACTTTAGATACTAATTGTTATGTTGCATAATCAATATACCACTGCACATATAAAACAATATGAATGTGCTTAGTGATAAGATAGTTATAAATATGACGACTCTACTAGTTCATATAAAATTATAACTTCTGTTAGAGTGCCATACCATGTCCTTGACGATTGCTTGAGCAGTATACTAGTTCATACCAACCTGAAGTGAGATTGTGAAGAAGAGATTGCATAGTCCAATAGATCTGCAACTGCAAAGTCCATGAACTGTGGTGCACTGACTTCCTCTTTTAACTCACCAATCAGGAGTACACTTGTACACATCTTACTAGAGTACAATTCCAAGTGTAATGTGCAGCAGGTGCCTGATATGTCGTAATATTCTCAAGTCTCGTCACTGGTGCTGTATGTTAAATACTGCTTCCTGATAATAACCTAGCACAATATACAAAATTATAATGATAACATTCCCAGCTTGCAAACAGCCATATCCCTCAGATAAACCTTTGCTGTTATCTCCAAAGGTAACCATGGGGCCAGCTTTCTCAACCACATTTGATAGCAGGGCTCTATCTCCGGTCATATGTCTTGATGATCCACTGTCAAGAATCCACACTACCGGTTATACTTATTTAATGCCCTGCACTACAAATGGATTAGACCTTCTTCGGAACCCAAACTTGGTTGGGCCCGGCATACTTGTAGAATTGTCCTTTGTCAGGCAAAACAACATTTTTAATCTTAATTGTCTCAACTTTCTCAATGACTGAACATTTGACCTTGTAAACAGCCTTAACAAATTTCTGTTTAAGCTTAGGCACAAATGTCTCCTTTCTAGCCTTAGAAGGACTAGCAGTCTTAGACCTATCATGCTTCTTGTTATTCACATGCTGACGAGGAGTAGTCTTATCATTAGACACATACTTACCATTAAAATAAGCATACATCATATTAAAAGCACAAGACATACAATTAGCAACACCACATGCTTTATGAGAGTGATTAACAGCAGGCAATTTATGCATGGTAGACATGGCATTATTGTTATCCAACTCATATGTGTCTGAGTTAGTCTCAGTTGCTTTCACAACTTTGACTGGAACTTTCGACTCACTTGACTTGGAAACAATCTTCTCATAAGCATGATCCTCAGCACGTATTTCTTCTTGAATAACAGAAGAGGTCGCATCAAATGGTTCAGCAATTGATGCTTTATAGAGGGGTTCATCAACACCCTTAAGCACATGTGGTACTTCCCTCCCTTTAGCACATACATGAGGAGGGGAGTTTATGCCTAATTCTCCAATAGCAGCATTGTAATCATAACCTATTCCAGATGTTTGATTAACAACTTGCTTACTGTAGAACTCTTTAGCCTTCGAACAAGAATTGAAGTAGGCTCTAACCTTAGTCTCAAGACCGGTGATCTTATCTTTGAGAATAGTTTCGAGTTTTCTATAACAGTCAACTCTATTCTCTAGAAAAGATACCTGTTCTTTTAATCTGTCTTGATTAATGTGCACAAGTCTTAATTCATTGACCTCTTTCTCAAGGTCTGTGATCTGTAAACTTAACAGTTCATTATCACGACGTGCACAATCTAAGTTACCTCTTAGATGATAAACCATTTCAGCATCAGAAAGTTTTACCTCTATTCTTGACGATGAAGCTTTTCCATCAATAGCCATAAGAGCAAGATTTCCTTCATCTTCATCTTCACTGTCAGTATCATCCCAGCTTCTTCCCTTTGCCAGATAAGCCCTTTCAGAGTTCTTTCTTACTTGTTTTGGCTTCCTACATTCTGTGGCAAAGTGTCCCAACTCATTGCAGTTAGAGCATCTAATGGTGCTTCGATCAACCATCCCTGTTTTGTACCTACCACTGCTGGTGTTAGAGGATGAAGATCCACCTTTCTGGAATTTGTTGTAGTTGGACTTGTACTTAAGCTTGGGATTCCTCCTGAATCTGACATGGGAGAATCTCTTGACAATTTGGGCCATTGATTCATCTTCCAATTGCTCCAGCTCTTCCAAGGAATAAAAATCATCACTTGATTGATTTGTAGTAGGAGGATCATATTCTGCTACTAACTCATTTTCCTCACCCTTGGAAAACTGTACCATTCTTTCTAACTGTTGAGATTGTTGTTGTTGTTGACCTTCAGCTACAAGTGCAGTAGATGTGCTGACCATTCTATCCTTCCCGTAGACTTCCTTCTGTTGAAACTGCTCCAACTCATAGGTTTTTAACACTCCATAGAGCCTGTCCAAAGAAATCTCACTCAGATCTCTAGCTTCTCTAATGGCAGTGATTCTATGTTCAAGATGAGCTGGCAGTGTTAAAAGGAACTTTTTGTTGACCTCCCTGATTGAATAATACTTTCCATTGATGTTCAGGTTGTTGATCAACGCATTGTACCTCTCAAACACTTCAGTAATTCCTTCTCCTGGATTTGATTTGAAATGTTCATATTCAGAGGTTAGGATTTCCAACTTGTTCTCCCTAACTTCCTCCGTGCCTTCATTAATCACCTCAATAGTTTCCCACATGTGTTTGGAATTTTTACAGTTCATCACATGTCTGTTCATCAAGGGATCAAGGGAATCAATTAATATTAATTGAAGGCTGGCATCCAAGGAGGCTTCTTCCTTCTCAGCAGGAGTAAAATCTTCAGGCTCTTTTGGATAGGTTCTAGCTTTAGTAGTCACCACACCATCTATTATTACCTCCGGTTCAATAACCATCGGAGTTTTTATACCCTTCTTTAACAAGTTTGAATATTTGGGATTTGCAACTTGTAAAAATAATAGCATCTTCTTCTTCCACATGATATAATTCTCTTTATCAAATTGTGGAATTTTAACGGTTCCAACTTTATGTGAAGTCATTATGAATTTTTGAATAAATAAAAATTCAAGGAGTTGAAAAATCACAAAAGTCTAGGATCTTGATTTGTTCGTTAATCAGAAGGCTCTGATACCAATTGTTGGGTCCCAATGTGTTTGTAGAAGGGGGGTTGAATACAAAAAATACCAAATAATCGAATTAAATGCGGAATAAAAAATGTGAAACAAAATTCAAGTTAAATAAAAATATTATTAAACTTGAAAGGTGTTACAACAACTGTATCGATTACAAGGAATTAATCTCAAATTAATTATCACAAATTTAGAATAAATTCGACATGAACTTTTTCTATTTTTGCAATAATTAGAATCAAATGCTAAACGCGATTTGAGATTAAGTTCTAGGGATTTTGATCCGCTAGATTGTTACACAAGAACAAGATAAAGATTTCTAGTTGATTGGATTTAACTTTACAATCTAGAAATTGATCTTGAATAAAGCAGATGAAAATAAAATATTTGCTGCGGCTGCTGTGTTCTTGTTCTTGATTTGTGTATTGGATGATTAAAATGATATGCTGCTTCTCTGCTTCTATTTAATCAATCAGCTGAATAGTATTTAATTGGCATGACAATCCTATAGCTGGCAAGACTTTCGGTAGGACAATTGATTGAACTAGCATGACAATCTGATTGAACTAGCATGACAATCAGAATGAACTAGCAAGACAATTATCCTCCTAGAGTAACTTTCGGTATGACAATGGAAAATGGCCTAGCATGACAATCGGTATGACAATCCAGATTGTCATGCTAGTTCATTTCCATTTGTCTTGCTGATTTAATACTTGAATTTAATCCAATTAAACTTCTGAAAATTCCTAAAATTAATTCAGAATTAATTAATCAATTAATTCAATTAATAAATAAATTATTCTTTGCAGATATAATTTATTTTCTTAATTAAATTAGATGAATTAATTAATTAATAGAGAATTAATTCTAGTCTTGAGCAGCAACCATTCTTCTGAAAATCTTCTGAAAATCACTGAAAATTATGAATCAATTCCGCCACTTCAACGTTGACACTCGATGTACTGTCTGGTTCATGAGTGACTAACTTCCGTGACGTTTCTTCATGTCTTGACTTTGACGCTTTGATTTTCTTCAGATTAAATCCTTGTAATTAATGATACTCTGACGAGATCTCTGTCACTTGATTAAATCCACGATCTTGATTTATATCACTGAGGCATGATCAACTTCTTGAACTTCTTCCAGTGAATTAACTCCTCAAGTCTGTAGATGAACCTTGTTTCTGAATCCTTTGACAGATATTACTTTGCGAGATCTCTCTGACGGTCGATCCACTATTTACTTATTACATTCTTATTTGAGTTGAGTTGAATCCTCGAATGTACAAATAGGTCTCTGACATATGACTTACAGGTTAATACTATTCTTAATCATATGCCTTAAATAGAAGACTTAACTCAAAGGTTCGTCTAGTCCTTTTTGAAACATGGTCCTGGCTTATCTCAAGATAGTACCTTCTGAGATAGATAGCCCGTTCATGGCGATTACACGAGTTAAACCTTTACCAACTACTATTACGGTTGGGTATTGCACAGTCATCAGAAGGAATGTCAATCTTCCAAACCATAATACCACCATCACAGCTTTAACCATCATCACTGTATTCCTTTGGCACAAGAGCCTATAATTATCCTCTTACATTTAAAGTGTCGGCCACCTCTTTGGCCTTTCCTGATAGTAAAATTTCCTTACAGTCAATGTCATTTTAACCACCTCCAAATAAATTTTCTACCTCATTTCATCACTACTTATGTGAAGATGTTTTCCTTAAAATCTGATGAGTAAAAAAAAATATCACCATTTTTTCCCATAAGTTATTGCCTCAGTCTTTAGAGGTTAATCACTGTCACGACTGACTCTCAATCATACTTAGAACATTTTTTATCTTAGGTCCTAATTTCCCTGAACAATTTCGACCTTTACTGGTTCGATCCATACTTTCTCGTGGTTTAACACGTGCCCCACTTGGCATCATTATAATTACATCATATTTCCTTTATCAATATTTCTATTCTTGAGAATTTTGAATATTACCTTTCTCCTTGTAAAACCTCTAAGGTTATCCTTGAATCGTTCCTCCTGTATTCCCTAGATACAGGGCACATCAAAATACCATTTACTAATACTAGAACCATTGTCTATGTACTTCTGAAAAATTTCTTTACTGATCTTTAAAGGTTGTTGTTACCTTGATCCTTTCCAATTCATACTTGTCAAAACTCATGCTGTCCCTATTAAGGGTGAAATGCCAACCTTTATGCATTCCCCTAGGATTCGTTTTAAGTTACCGATGTTCTATCCTTAATTCCACCTTTAAAAAGGTACATGCATCCTTCCATGGATAAATCAAGTCATATATCCTTGATAGATTACCTTATTCATCATTCCCACCTCGATAGTCTATACCTAATTTCACAATAACATCTGTATTCAATATGAGGTCAATCAATATGGCCTCCAAAAGATAACAACGGTTATCCGCTTTTCTTGCCTAATTTGGTAACGATAACAAGGATGTCCTGGAAGATATTGGTCGTGTTCAACGTGAATTTCTTCTTAATAATTCCGTATTTACTTTTGTGATTTATTTCAACAGTCATCTCAATGCTGGGATATCTTTCATACCTGGCGCCTCCCTTTCTGGGTATCAAGCCACCGGTCTTACACTTCACATTCTTGAAGGTCACTTCCTTCATCCAATTTTCCTAATTTCTTACTTTCTTGTCTCCTTAGTCTATCCGCATTTTATTATTCATCCTTCGAACTATCTCAAGGTTTCCTCGGATCCTCCCAACTTACAGGGAATAAAATATATGTATCTCTTATGCCTTCAACCATCAATTTTTAACTCATGGTGAATCACCCTCATCCTGACGATTACATACTTCTTTATTTCTATTGTTACGAGTCTTTAGGGTTTTCTCATACCCAACTCCCTTATCATTCCTCAAACTCTATTGCCTTTATATTCCTTTCCACTTCAATTCCTTTTTATTTTCCTTTCTCTTATCATTATTTCATGAACCAACACAACATAAGCGTTGATTTCAAACATCCCGTCATTCTGGATTCGTGTCCTCAGAACGAATCTTGACAACTTTTACAACTTAGGTTCATATTTCATCATACTCGTCCGCCTTTGTTCTGGCTCTAAAGCTTTTACACTCTCTCCATAACCTTGGGAATTACTTTCCCGAAAACAATTGACTGAACTTTAATCAGTTTATTATAACCTCTGGCTCCGTGCCTTCCTTGGACTTTCACCAGCGGGTGGCCTCTCTCTTGGGAGGGTAAGTGATAAAACAGTCTTTTGTGATTCGTAAATCATTTAGAATTTCAAATGATTCTTATATTTCCTTTAGCCAGGCTCTTGCCTCGACTGGGTCAACCTGTTCCTTGGAACTCTGAGAGCTTAGCGATTTAAAGGTCACGAAAGAATTTCCTACCGCATTGTTTCCTCAAGGTGGTGGTTGGGGATAATAGTTTAAGTTCTTTTTAGACAGGTCCATGAATTGTCGTATAGGAGTACCGTCTCGGGTCTCCTTTCCTTACTCGACTTTTTGTTTCCTTAGTATGAAATGTTTCATCCTTCTCTCATACTTGGGGTTATCTTATACGTTAAAATCCTCATTTTCCACTTCATTATGTTATGGGTTCCTTCTATCTTGATGGCAACCTCCCTGACTATCACATTCGGGGTTTGCCCTAAATCTTATTCCTCGAGCTATGGATTCCATATAATATCCAGTCCTTCAGCTCTTAAATGTTTGGAACCCAAATTCTGTAGGAATACCTCGTTATTCCCTTATCATCTTTCTTGGTATTAATTTCTTCTCCAGTCATTGACTCTCTGCCTTCATTCATCACTTTTTCTTGGCACAATATGATCTTTTTCGATAATTCGGGCTGTATTGCAATCTCAAACAGCGTTTCGGTACCGGCTCCGGTTACCTTCACTTCTATTTCCATTTTCTCAAAATCTCTTATCAACTCTCCCAAAGACATTTTCATCTTGAGTCTCTCCTTTATACTAAGGGCATTAGCCACCATTTTGGCTTTCCCTGGATGATAAAGAATCTCATAATCGTAATCCTTGATTAGCTCTAACCACCTCCTCTGGCGCATGTTGAGCTCTTTCTACGTGAAAGTGCACTAGAGCACTTATGGCTTGTGTAAATCTCACACTTCTCTCCATACAAGTAGTGCCTCCAATCTTTCGGGCAAAACTATTGCCACGAGCCCAAGCTCATGGGTGGGGATATCGAATTTTATATTCCCTTAATTGTCTTGACGCGTACGTGATTACCTTGATGTGCTGTATAAGAAGCACCCTAATTCCTTATGTGAAGCGTCACTACAATTTACAAAATCTTCTTTTCCATCCGGCAATGCCACCATAGGGGCCGTCACCAATCTTTGCTTCAGTTCTTAAAAGTTGTTCTCGCATTTCTCTATCCATTCGAACTTCTCAGTCTTATGAGTAAGCCGCGTTAAAGGGGCTACTATCTTTACAAACTTGAACGAACCTCTTGTAGTGACCAGCCAATCCTACATTTGGTAGTTGCCCTAACCATGGTCATCAATTCCTCAGTGGTCCTTTATTCATTCTTGTCAGGATCCTTCACAGGATCTTTCTCAGCGATAATCCCTTCTAGGACAACATCCTCAACCGCTACATCCTCAATATGAACATCATCCGGTCCCGTGTTAGGACGCTCTATCGGATCCACAATCTGATCTCCAATAACTAATAAAACATCATCGCGTTGTTTCTCCTCAACCTCAGGGTTCGGAGTCCCTCTACCATCTACGATAATGAACTACACTTCTATCACGATATTTATAAGGGTTCCCATAAGGGTTTTAATTATCAGTACTACGTTAGGTAGTCCGACTATGAACTTGGCAAGAGTTCTTATTATCTTAGTGAACTTATTATCTTAACGTCACATCATCTCTGAGGTTTATAACGCTTCGCTCTGATACCACTTCTGTAACACCCCCAAATCTGGGGTCGGGGATTCGGGTTGTCACGAGTTTCATTTCCCTTAATAACACCCAATCTTAATAAACAATCAACTACTCTGTACTGTGACCCCACAATAAACACGCACACCGCAAGTTATAGTCTCAGAGATGAATATCCAAAAGTAACACGAGTCATTTTATTCCAAAATTATATGCCATTACACCTTAAAAGGGTTTCTGAATAGATTTACATTTCTTTGCCATTATTACAATTGATAAAGATACATAAGTATGGTACATCAAAAGTTGAAAGCCTAGCCTATTGGTAGTTCCTACCTCAGCTACAGTGACATCAACGCCTATAGGAAACTGCAGAACGTTTCCTATCCGCTCGCGAATTGGGAGCTTGGTCCTGTTCATCTTTTCTATCTGTTGTTGTGTGATGAAAAAAGAAAGCAAGGGTGAGCAGCAAGCCCACCAAAATAATATGTATAATGATTAACAATATATGAGCCTTCTCATAGTACTCAGAAAGTCTTGGTCAAAAGAATTGTACCAAGTTTGATATCTTAATGCAACCAAGTCGCAAAATATTCAGTATATATATATATACATATATACTTTTCACAATCTCTGAAATCCTCTGACATGTATAATATACACAGAGTTCCAGTTTATAACTGTATAAAAATATCGTTGCAAGGTGATCTCATATATCTAACCTTGTCTCAACGTTTTTCTGAAAATCTTTGACATGCATAAGATAATCATTTACTAGATATAAGTTTAAAAGATGAAGTTACAAGATACTCCAATATACTTATATCTTTTCCGAATACTACTTGAACTACCACCGTTCAATGTATAAATAGTTTCAAAAGTTCATCACATAGATGAGACTACAAGACAAGATTTGAATAGATTCAATCTTTGAATATCATTATAAATAATGAAGTTACGAGATACTTCATTAAGTCCCGATATATATATACACCTATATATATACATTTCATACACTCTTGAAAACCTCTGTTATGAAAATTATAAACAGAATTGCAATATCCAATGAATTTGGAAAGGAGAAAACCTTGGCATAAACCTGATATCTTGATGATCAGGCAAAGATACCAATAAGTAACCTTTTCTACTAGTAGATGGACGAATTCCCCACTGGTCATCACCCTGGTCGCAATAGGACCTTATGCTGGACTGCCACTCAGCCACTTACGCATTTGATGGACTCCCACTGAGCCACTTACACTTTCATGGACGCCCACTGAGCCCATGTTGCTTATGCCGACTCAAATAGATGGACTTACTTCCCGAACGTTGGGTAAGTAATCAATTCATTTATCAAAACAGCAACCTCGTTGCGAATATAAAATACACCACAGAGCCGGATCCTTTAGATTTTTGAACGAGTATTCAAGTCCCCTTCAAAAGGAAGATCTTAAATTTGAAAACAATTTTTGGGATCCGCTCTAAACTTTTAAAAATCATTTTGAAGACTCGAAAACATTTTTAAGAATGTTTGGAGTACTGCTGATTTATTAAAATAAATCAGTCCCAATATATTAGAAAATATCTAAATATTATTATTTAAATAATATTCCCAAAAAGGATAATCTCTATAAAAATAATCGAAGTAGAAGTGTTAAAACTCATACATGAAATGGGTATTAAATAACCAAAGATATACTTATACGAAAGTACTATCTTTATTTGAATAATCAAAAATAAGTTTGATTATCGAAACATTATTCTTTAATAAAATAAGGAATATTACTTAGTAAATAATCGGAGTCATAAGTCCTCGAATGAATATTCAAGTAATATTCATTAAATGATATAAACTAAGTCATTAGTCCTTGAATGAATATTCAAGTAATATTCATTAAATAAAATAAAAGGAGTCATAAATCCTCGAATGAATATTCAAGTAATATTCATTAAATAAAATAAAAGGAGTCATAAATCCTCGAATGAATATTCAAGTAATATTCATTAATTAATATAAAGTTATCGAATAAACCTTATTCGATTAATAGTTTTAAAAACTATTCATATATATATATATATATATGTATATATATAATACTCGGGAGCCTCGCCTCCCGGTTTTAGAAAAAGTTCACCTTTGGATTCCCTATACTAAGGGTATACTCTTCATTAAATAATATAAACTGAGTCATAAGTTCTCGAATGAATATTTAAGTAATATTCATTAAATAAAATAAAAGGACTCATAAATCCTCGAATGAATATTCAAGTAATATTCATTAAATAAAATAAAAGGAGTCATAAATCCTCGAATGAATATTCAAGTAATATTCATTAATTAATATAAAGTTATCAAATAAACCTTATTCGATTAATAGTTTTAAAAACTATTCATATATATATATATGTATATATATAATACTCGGGAGCCTCGCCTCCCGGTTTTAGAAAAAGTTCACCTTTGGATTCCCTATACTAAGGTTATACTCACATACCGCTTATCTCTAGCATAGGTATTATCAACTGAATCAACAGATATATGCATCAAGAATACGAAACAGGCATGCATATATACCATATCACATGCTCCAATATATCGCAAGAATTTGCTAATAAGTAACATGCATCTATCACAAGATAATGCATATACACATGTACATCACAACAACAGTTATACGGGTAGAAAACTAGCCTGAGTGCTCCCGGATAGGCTTAAGCTTAGAGTGGGTCCGATAACCTATGAACAACAACATAAGTCGGAATTAAACCCCGGTCGGTTAAGAAACTAGACTTTAACCATTTAGAGTCCTAACGTTCGCTTTCGCGCTTAAAGATTTACTTAAGTCGCTCGAGTATCCTCGGCTCCACCATTTTTAATAAATTAACCATTAAGGGTTTTAAGGCGATTCTTTCGCGAGTGTTTTACCAACTGCCTAATACACTTTACATAAATGATTCATACTCCAATTAGTCTTTTAAGGTCTTTAACCGATGTTTCAAAGTAGGGCGAGTGGTAACGGTTCGGTCGCGAAACACCATTACTTAAAACGGTCGTTTCTCCTAAACAGTACATCGGAATCAAACGAACTACATATCAAAACGAAGCTTGTAACATGAACTATCTAATCATGGCAATGGTCAAAACCTAGCAGTGAGTTCACGGGTCCTAATGTTAAGAACAAAAACAGCCTAAAGTAAATCGGACATTACGACGGCTATGTTTACGCGATTTCCCAAAATTTTACCAACCAATTCAACACCAAATCATCACCAATCAATCCCAATACAACCATATGACCATATCACTCATCAACCACTTTAAACCATTTAAACCAAGCTCAAATCATACCATGAATCATCAAGAACAACTAGTGCTACTTTTTAACTCCAAAATCAACAAAAGCACGTAACCACTAAGATCTCAACATGACAAAACAACTACTACACTTAATCTCTCATTCCATCATCATAATCATTTATTACAAACAACTAAATGCTAAGATAATGAAGGGTTATACCTTCCTTGAAGCTTTTAATCCATGAAAGATCCTTGCAATGCCCATGGAAGCCTTAATCTAACCTCCTAAAAGCTTGTTCTTTCAAAGAAATCAAACCACAAAAATTAATTTCAAGAAAGTACTATTCACCATCTTCTTGAATGATTTATAGGAAATGCTAGGAAAAGATTTTGAAGCTAAGATTTCTAGGAAGTATGTAACTTAACTAGGAGAAGCTAGGATAATTACCTTGTAAATTAGCAAGTGGAGGAGCTTGGACTTCCCTTTTTCTAAGAAAGAAGCCGAGAGCTTCATGAAGAAAATGGAGTGTTTTGTGTTTTTTTGGGATTTGTTTTGATTTGCCTTGGTTGTTTTTGTTTTGATTTTGGTTAATTACCTTATTAACCTTGAACTTTGTGTGGTTATCATTCATCCACACCTCCTTCCCCCCTATGTCATGCTTATGTCATCTTGTGATGTCATCATCCCTTACTTGCCCTCTTCTTATTGGTTGGATGACCTCATCATCCCTAACCTCCTTGATTAACTCCTAATTGTTTGCCTAATGACCGCTGATCTGTACGGTTCGCTTAACTTTCGTTCTCGTTTCTCGTTTGAGGGATCATACCCGGGATCTTATTACTTAGGTTCCCTTAACCTTTCTTAATACATTATATCCCTTTTATGATCCTCTCTTATAATCCTTGAATTTAAATCCTTTTTATCCTGTTACCTTATACTCAATTCTTTCGGTATCTGGTGGATTTTCAGGAAAAAATCAAAGTGTTCGGATTTGGATTCTGACGATTTTTGCATACACTTATATCCCATATAAAGTACTAATAAGATCTCAGAATAACAATAGAAGAACCCCTACATAGTGTGGTATGAAAAGTTTTCTTATTCAGCATAATCAGCAAAATCACTATTCATAAGGTAAAAAAAAATCCAGAAATTGGGGTTATTACACATGAGTTAGCTCGCCTGTCATATTCTTACCCAGATCGAGTTTTCGATAGGATATCTATTCCTATTAGAGTCAAAGATGTATTGAGAAGTGATTTATCATTTTAATAAAATCTCATTATTTGTCAAAATAAATAAATTTATAAAAGTTAATTTTTTTTAAAAAAAAGTTTTTTTGTCATTATTGCTTCTAGATCTACATTACAGAAAAAATTAAAATTTATTACTTCAATAATATTTTATATGTTGTGATATTTTAGAAAAATTCTATACTTTGAGTTATATACAGAACAAAAGATAGATGGAATTAGGCATGTTAGGTCCTTAATACAATTGTAGGGGGGTGAATACAGTTTATGCAGTAAATCGATTTAAACACTCAACAGGATATACATTTTTGTATTGAATGATAAAAACTGATTACAAACTAATCTCTCAAAGGATGAACATATATCCTTGAGAGCTGTTAGGTTACACAAAAGATACATCAATACGCGACACATTGAATATTAACCTAATATGTGCTTATATACTGCACAGCTACACAATCAAATAAGGAATCCTATTTTATTACAATAAGTAATCATGAAACATATCCTTAATTTGATTTCTACTAGAAGTAAAGTCCTTCACCGACTTAAATTCTGCAAACTCTTTCCATCTTCGATATCTCCTGATCTTTAGCTGTAGTGACCAAATACTGATGTGAATTATTGATCAGCAAATGTTGATAACAAATGTTGATGACGTCACCCTCTGCTAAAGTCTGATATCAAATGCTGATTGTAATCTTGATAGTTTATAAAATGATATCATCAATTTCTTCTAACAATCTCCCCCAACTTGTGCATTATGAAATATGGACAAGTTCTATATTGATGATGTCAAAAACTATCTAAACGCAAAAATTTAAACAAATAATCTTTCTTACAATCAGTGCTTCTAAACTTTATCTTCAACCTTGAAATTCAGTACAATCTGAAGTTTTATCAAGGAATTTCTTGAGTAGTGGACCTTCAAGAACATTTACATACATTTCCATTCTCTGTCTGATATCCTTCAGCTCTTCTATAGATTCATCATTTTGATAAACACCGCTCTGAGGTCATGCAGATTTGATTCTCCAAGTGCCAAATCATCTAGTTCTAGAAATCCAGTCTTCTTTCCATCAGGATTGAAAGTAAGAACGTTTCTTCCTAGAGACTTAATCACTTTGGCTCCTGCAATAGGCATGTCAACAGTATGTCCAAATTCATGAATGTACTTTTGAATATAATTGGACTTGTATGTTATTCCTCTCTGCTTCATATGTACTAAGTTCTTCAAAAGTTCAGACCATCTAGCTGTAGTAGAGTTGGTTACCTTGAGTAAAGTAGTGATGTATTCCAAATCCTTCCATGGTTTATTCTTCAAATGCTCTTGAGTGAGCCTCAACCTTCTTCCAGATTCCAAAAAATAGATCAGCTTTTCACCAACTAGATCATTTACAATCTAAACTGATTAAATTTTCTGCAACGCTTCAAGCTTTGTGTTATCACCAATTTATGTCAGATTTTTAGGCTTCCTTAGAATCATAGCATCAGCAACAAAGTTATCAACATTTGGAAGTCCCAAGCCACTTCTTCTACCAGCTCTTCTAGAATAAGAATTTCCACTATGGATCTTGTTTATAGTCTTAGAAGAATCCCTTACTGGTGCAGGTGTCTTTCTTTTCCATTATAGCTTATTCCTTTCTTCTAAGGTCAACTCTGGCATATCAGAGTTTAAATTCTCTGAATCAGGATTTGTGATTTCAGCTTGTGTTTTACTTGAACTATAAACAACTTGAGTAATACCAGAGGTTGTTAGTGGTTGAGCTTCAGCATTTGTGTCTTCTACAACCTGAGCATTGTCATAGGTTGTTACTTTCTTTAATTTTTCAGCCCAATCAGCTCCATGAATCATCTATCTTTTCTTGTGAAACTGGTTGGCTTCTTCTTCTTGAATCTTCTGATCATCAGCATCACCATAAGCTATAACTACTAAATAAATTGGATCTATCAGTATTTGAGATTTTGAAACTTTAGATGTTGATTTCTTTTAGGACTTAGCTTTAGGCTTTGACATTAACTTATCAACAATCTTTTCCTTCCCCTTATAAATCCTGTCAGCATTTAAAATTGCTTAAGACCTTAAAGGCCCTTCAACATCAGTTTGACTGACTTTCTTGATTATAACACCCTTTGTAGGTCTGCTACCAAGAATATCTTCATAAGGTAAGTCAGCATCGGTATTTACTGACTTTAAAGATTTGTATTCTTCTTCCAAAAGTCTAAGTTGTTCCACGTCAACTCCAGGTTTTTTTCTTTCAAATATTCTTCTACTTACCTCTGAATAAAAAGCTTGAATCTTTGGATCCTTGTAGAACAGAGTTGTTTTCTTCTATTTCACCTTCAGTGTTTGTACATACCGACTTGCTTTAGCACCAGCTTCTATCTCCAGAATTCCTTGGTCTTCATCAGCATTTGTGACTTTCAGAATTTGAGATTTAGTCACAGTCAGTTTCTTACTTTGCACAGTCTTAGAGACTTGCCTTCCAGATCTCCTCATTTTCCCACCTTATCTAGATTGACTAGTGGTTTTAGATGTACCACTAGAACCAATCAAATCTCCACCTTGTTTCTTTAAAACAAGCTCCTTTTTACTATCATGACCACCTCCACCAGAACCATCATTATCATCAATATCTTCCAGCTGGAGCAACATGGGAATTGTTAGGCGTAAGATTCTTTTTATTCTCTTACGCAATTATACAAAGAGCTCTCGTAGTTAAAAAAGACTTGAGCAAGCACTTTCTCCCCCTTTTTGGCATCATCACCAAGTAGGAGTGAAACAATGAGCTCCATAGGTTAATGTACCTCATCCAATTGACTAGACATTTTAGCTTGAGTAGCTTCCAACTTAACCTAGTTGGCTTCCATTTTGTCTTGTCTATCAATGATGGGTGCTAATTTCTTCTGGATTTCCTTGGTTGTGGTCAGCTTGGTTTCAAGAAGGGATTCCCTAAGTTTATCAGTTTGAGTATTATCCTGATATTGAGTGTGCAGAACTGATTTGACCAATAGTGTTGAAGCCTTGTGATGTGTCAGAATATCAGGATTTACAATACTCTGCTCTGCTCTCACCAGATGTTGAGAAGCATTAGCAACAGAGATTGGATAAGAAGCATCCTTCCAGTTAGAATTCCATTCTGCAACAGAAAATTCCTATTGTTCTTTGCATCGAGCTCAGCTAATCTCCAATGCCTTTTTATGTTTAGGCATATCTTCAGAAAGAAAACTTCATCCTCATCAGGATTTAAATCTTCATTGATATCTTCTCCATCATTAGACTCACTTCCATATATAGATTCCTTATCAACAACTGGCTCATGTATAGACTGCGGTACTTCATCTCCAGCTTCAGTATTTAGTAATTCATCGGGAATTGAAGCCGTGTGAAAATCAGCTGCTTCAGAAACTGCCATGTCCTCAGCATTTAACACCAAATCTTCAGGAATAGTGGCCATATGAGGCGGAACTTCAATAGGTATTTCCAAGTCCTCGGTACCAGTTGAATTCTATGGTGATTCTATAATGATAGGTTTAACTTGAATGGACTGTTCTGCATCTACATCAATAGCAGTAACAGGGAAACTAATATATGATGGAAGAATAGAATAAGTGGATTGTCCTTCAATAAGAACAAGGATTATTGCAGTGAATGACATAGAGATGTGAGTGGACTGCAGGAAAGTATCAGTACTTAGACCTGCATGGAGAATATCAGCACTTGGTACATCAAAGTTTATCTGAGGGTCTCAAACTGTTGTTCAGCAGTTGTATCTTTAATACTCTGTGCACCTTCAAATTTTTCAACAAAAATACTTAAATCTCTATATTCATATAAAGTAGTCTCACTACTTCCCATACCACTCATCTCATGACTTTTAATAGTCAGAGTTTCCCCACAACGATTAACTAAATCCTGACACTCAACTACCTCTCCTTTTTCCAGGTAAGGATCCTACCTCTCTTTAATTCTTTTTTTCGCTAAATCTTTTCTCTCATTCTCACATGAATGGCTCAGATAAGTTTGTCCTACATAAATAAGAGGTGGCTGAAGAGATTTGTATGTGATCTTATGACTAGAAGTATTCCTTTGTAAAGGTCTAATAATATTCATGTCATTAGGATTCATAGTATATGTTGATAATTCATAATCAGTATTTAAAGTAAATGTTGATAAATATGAATATGTATTTATACCTTGTGCTTCTGAAGGAGCAGCTTCTTTGTAGACATCCAATGGTTGAACTGAGAGAAGTTCAGCTGATGTGGGTGTTGGATGTACCCTTCCTTCAGGATTAACTGCTAATACAACTGGATCAGGAGTTAAGCCTTCACTGCCACTTTGAGGTAGTGGTTCTTGTGGGGCTGGAGATTCAGGAGTTGCTGGATGACTTTGACATTTAGGTTCTTGTGTACTCCTCTCCTCAACTTGTGACTCCTGTGCTGATATAAATGGAAAACCAACTCTATGCTTTGAAGTATACTTCTCTATAGACTGGAAAATGTTTTTGATTTTTGCAGCTTCAGCTGTGACCTTTGAAGTTGCTTCATCATGCCATCTTGAATGCACTTTTCAGCAAGAGGCTCCACTCGAATAAAGTCTGTTGTACTACTTTGAGGTACAGGTTCTTGTGTGACAGGATTATTATTTGAAGTAGCTTCTGTATTTCTTTGAAATACAGGTTCTTGTGTGCTTGATCCAAGATACAATCTTTATTTCTGCAGCCTCTTGACAGATGCCTCCACTTGCTCATAAGTGATCTCCCACACTCTTTTCTTCTTTGCTGGAGAATCAGTAATTATCACATGTGTATCAGTAATTTGGCTAGTCCATTGATCAGTACCAGTAGTTGTACCCTGTATCTCCTCAACAATTTCTTTCTTGATCTACATCATATTTTGAGCAATGTAGGTTTTGACCAATTTCTTCTTCTTGATCTTTAGACTCTGGCTTGAATCAGTTTGAATAGCATCACTGCCCTCTGATAGAATATATATTTATATATATTCTAAGGGATTTTATCCGCATATTTATATGATTTTATATTTATTTAGGTATTTATTAATATTATTTTAGTGTTTAATGACAGAAAATAATTATTCTCAAAGTTGGAAGAGATTTGGCCTATTTGGGCTAAAATCATATGGAAATTCGAATTTGTTGGAAGGCTTGCGCAGCAATCGGTGTTTAGGACTTAACTTGAGTTCTGGACATCAGATTTGGGTCATCCACCAGTCCACGCGAAGCTAAAAAAATTATCTTCAGTTTTAAGGTGGTATAATATTTTATTTTGGAATGGATTAGATCGGAAACAGGCCTTCAAATCAGCCTAGGAATTTCATAATTATCCAACTTGTATTTTATTTTAGGAAACAATTGAATACATTTTTATATTAGGTTTTATAGGATTATTCAGATATACATTAGAGAGAGCGTTCATTGGATTGAGAGAGAAACTTAGAGAGAACTTGAGCAAGGATTGAAGGGATTCACTCCAAGTTTGAGAGATTTCGTAAAGTTGTATCTTTCTTAACTTTATACTCTTGTAATCATGATTTCGGTTATATATATGTTTGTTTTCTTCATATATTATGAGTAACTAATTCTATA
Source organism: Apium graveolens (assembly GCF_009905375.1). NCBI lineage: Eukaryota > Viridiplantae > Streptophyta > Magnoliopsida > Apiales > Apiaceae > Apium > Apium graveolens. Next base: position 93,379,639 of record NC_133648.1, read on the forward strand.
ATCGGGGAATTAGGTAGTATTCATTGGTTAACTATGATTGTGTGATTGTACTGTGATTTCTCTGCCTTGTTAATCTGTTGTTGAGTGCTTAACACAATTGAGGGAGTCGTGAATCCTTTATTTGTATCTTTAGGAATTGTAATGAATCGGGAGATAAATTGTAATTTTAATTTATAATATGACAGACATACTTCTATTATTTGATTGAGAGATTAATATGCGAGTTATGAAACAGAAATTCTATGGGCTTGAACTTTTTATAATTATATGTTGATTGATCATGGGAGTGACTTCAATATGTAGTTGTAGGCATTATATTGTGTCTTGGGAGAGAACAATATAATTGTTAGGGGAATGTTTTTAGCAATAGCATGAGACTTTAATATCATAGTTGATCCACATTCGTTAATATCAATGAAGAACCCTTTTTCCTGGATTGCTTACTATCATTGTTAAATCGTTAATTCTATTTGCTTATTAGTTTAAATTAGTTTAAAAACACAAACCCAATTATTCTTCTCACTTCTAAACAGTAAAAGAATTATAACCTGAACTAGTATTAAATTTAGTCTTTTCCTGTGAACGAAACACTGAAAATTACTTCAACAAATTGGCGCCGCTGCCGGGGAAGGCAGCAATATTAAGTTTAGGTTAATTATTCTTTATTGTTTAGATTTTATCAGATTTGTTTCCAAGATCCATCTTATTATAATTTCTTTTCAGGTGCTATAACTCTTATATGTGACATTCTACAAGTGCGGGAAATTTAGAGTTTGACCAAGAAATCGAACACACTTTTCGAGCTTTAAGGAAAGAGGCTAATCAAAGAAAATAAAGAGACAAAATGGGTGACCATCCAGTTTCTAATCTTAATGCTGATCCTGATGAAACTTCTATTTGGGATCATGAGACTCCTAATCTTGCAGATTGCATTTACAAGACTCCAGCGATTAATGCAGCTCAATTTACTATCAATCCAAGCTTGATACAAATGGTGAGCAACTCTACTTTTGAAGGAGATATTGAGTGAGAGGATCCACACCGTCATCTAGAGCACTTTGTGCAGATGTGTGGTTCATTCAAAATCACCATGGTGACTGCAGATCAAATTCGACTTCACATGTTCCCTTACTCTATAAAGGGAAGAGCTTTGGAATGGTTTCAACAACTTCCAGATACTATAGTGGCTATTTGGGAAAGTCTTTCAACCGAGGTTTTTTCAAAATATTATCCTTCAGACTAGACTCAACAAATGAGGGCAATCATTATGATTTTTAAGATGAAACCAGGTGAAGGCTTATATCAGGCATGGGAGAGATACAAGTCTTTATTTAGAAAATGTCCACATCATGGATATTCAGAATGGATGCTTCTGAGTACTTTTTATGGGTCCTTGAATACAGAAGTTCGTTTGAGTTTGGATTTGGCGGCTGGAGGAGACTTTAAGAAATCACCAGTAACCAAGACAAAAGCACTTCTCGAGCAACTAGCATCGAATAACTATGAATGGGCACCTAATGGTGCAAACTCAAAATGATCAGCACAAGATTTTGAGATGTTTACTCACTCTTAAATTGGATGCTCTGACTCAAGAGGTACGTGGACAAAGGGCAAATATTAATGCCATCTCTTCTCCAATGGAAGGATACACTGATTATAGTGCTGGTGAGTATTCTTATACGCTACAATTTCCAGAAGAAGCAACTTTCATTCAGGGAGGACAATCTTGGCATGTTCAGAATAATTCCTACTACAATCCGAATCAGAGGCCAAACAACAATATTTCTTATAGTAGCAATCATGCTGCTAATCCATCATATGCAGTTCCTAGACAAAATCAACCTCCTGGTTTTCAGCCACATCAGCAATATCAGGGACAACAATATCAACCTCAACCAAAGGAAAAGAAAGAATCGGCCGACTGGGAAGTTGCACTCAATAAAATGATACAAGGAACTACTGGGGCCTTTGCCAATATAGAGACCAAATTTGAAAAGGATGAGTCAAGGCTTGATCAAATGGCATCATCTCAAAAGATGTTGGAGACTCAAATAGACCAAATTGCTAATAAAGTTGGTGTTCGTGAGCAAGGATCACTTCCTTCTCAACCCGATCCAAATGGTAGGAGCACTGCAAGGCTATCACTTTAAGGAATGGAAGAGAATTTCCAGAAATTGAGGCTATCAAACCCAAGGAGAAAGTCGTGTCAAAAAAGAGGAATTTATTGAGGCTGAAGTCGAAAATTCAGAAAAGGTGGATGATGAGCAAAAAGAAGAAGAAGTTGCACCAAAATCCCCAACAAAACCATATGTTCCTCCAATTCCATTCCCACAAAGATTGCGTATCAGGCAGTTGGAGAAACAGTATGAGAAATTCTTGCAAATCTTTCAGCAATTGCATATAAATATCCCTTTTGCTGATGCTTTGGCCCAAATGCCACTCTATGCCAAATTTCTGAAAGAGATGTTGTCTAGAAAGAGAAAACTTGAGGATTTGGAAACTATTACTCTCAATACGGAGTGTAGTGCAGTCATACAGAAATCAATTCCGCAGAAGTTAAAGGATCCTGGAAGCTTCTCTTTGCCATGCACTATTGGAAAAATGGATAACATTAAAGCTTTATGTGATTTAGGGGCTAAAATATATCAATCAGATATCTTCTACAAGTCTTCTAGTCTTCTAACTTTTTCCATGCATATCTTCTATTGTTTTAGTCTCGATCTTCTCCTGTAAATCAGCTTCATTCCTTAACTGAAAGTCTTCCCGCACTTAAGTACTGATATGTATCTTCTAACGACTTAAGTTCTGATATTAAGTTCTGACTTCAATAAGTTCTGATTTCAGTGAGTCCTGATATGTCCTCTTGTTAAGTTCTGAAAATTAAACACGAATCATATTAGACATGACATCTCAAATATATCTAACAAACCATACCAAGTTCATTGACAAGCTTTGTAAATGTTGCTTCAGGTAATGGCTTCGTGAAGATATCAGCCGGCTGCTAATCAGTAGGAACAAAATGAAGCTCAATTGTTCCTTCCATAACATACTCTCTTATAAATTGATATATGATGCTGATCTATTTAGTAAGAGAGTGTTGCACTGGGTTTCCTGTCATAGCAATAGCACTTTGATTATCAAAATAAATAGGAATTTTTGAAAATGATTATCCATAGTCCATGAGCTGATTTCTCATCCATAACAACTGAGCACGGCAACTCCCAGCTGCAATATATTCAGCCTCAGCAGTCGAAGTAGAAATAGATTTTTGCTTCTTACTGAACCATGAGACTAATCTGCCTCCCAAAAAATGACAGCTCCCTGATGTACTCTTCATGTCTATTTTGCAGCCAGCAAAGTTAGCATCTGAATAACCACATAATGCAAAATTAGCTTTACTTGTATACCAAAGACCAAGTGATACAGTACCCTTAAGGTATCTGAAGATTCTCTTTACTGCAATAAGATGTGGCTCCCTTGGATTTGCTTGAAATCTTGAACATAGACAGTTGGCAAACATAATGTCTAGACTACTAGCTGTTAGGTACAAAAGAGAACCAATCATACCTCTGTAATTTGAGACATCAACTGTTGTACCTTCATGAGGATCAAGCTTTGTAGCAGTTGTCATTGGAGTAGTTGATGTTGCATTATCTTGCATATTAAACCTTTTCAAGAGATTCTTTGTGTACTTTGACTGATTGATGTAGATCCCATTTTCAGTCTGTTTAATTTGCAATCCCAAAAATAACTCATCTATCCCATTATGCTCATTTGATATCTTGATTGCATCAACTTTGAGAACTTATCACACAGTTTTTGATTAGTTGATCCAAAAATGATATCATCCACATAAATTTGAACCAAAAGCAGATCTTTACCTTGATTCAGATAAAATAAAGTTTTATCTATAGTACCTCTTTTGAATCCACTTTCCAGCAGAAACTGAGCAAGAGTCTCATACCATGCCCTAGATGTTTGCTTTAGTCCATAGAGTATTTTGTCAAGTCTATAAACATGATCAGGATAATTAGGATCCACAAAACCAGGTGGCTGTTCAACATAGACTTCCTCTTCAAGTTCTCCATTGAGAAATACACTCTTGACATCCATCCGGAAGACTTTAAACTTCTTTTGAGCAGCATATGCCAAGAGGATTTGACAATTCATTAGAGTTTGATCCAGATTCTAACAATGCGCTTTCATTTGCAAAGATTAGACTGTCATGAGTGTCTACTTCAAAATCAGGAATCTTATTATCATCAAAAGATACATTTATGGAGAAAACTACAGTATTTGTTCTCAGATTGAAAACTCTGTATGCTCTTGATGGTGAATATCCAACAAAAAATCCTTCATCAGATTTTGATTCAAACTTTCCTAGCTGATCAGTATGAGTTCTCAAAACAAAGAACTTACATCCAAATACATGAATATATTTGAGAATGGGTTTTTTAACTTTCAGCATCTGATAAGGAGAAACACCATGTCTGTTTATCATAGTGATATTCTGAGTATAACATGTTGTATTTACTGCTTCAGCCCAAAAGTAAGTGGGTAGTTTTACTTCTTCCAGCAGAGTCCTACCAGCTTCAATCAAGGTTCTGTTCTTCCTCTCAACAACACCATTTTGTTGAGGTGTACCAGGAGCTAAGAATTGTTGTTGTATGCCTTTGTACTTGCAGAATTCCTCCATTTTTGAGTTCTTAAACTCAGTGCCATTATCACTTCTCAGAATTTTCACTTTATGAGTGGATCTATTTTCAATTTGCCTTATGTGATCCAGAAGAATTTCTGGAGTTTCATCCTTCCTGTGTAGAAAATAAACCCAAGTATATCTAGTGAAATCATCAATAATTACAAGTGCGTACCTTTTCCTGTTGATGGACATTATGTTCACTGGTCCAAATAGATCCAAGTGTAATATGTGATATGGCTCGGAGATAGAGAATTCTGTTTTGCTTTTGAAAGATACTCTTCTTTGTTTGTACTTTTGGCAAGCATCACAAAGACCATCAGATGAGTATAGCATATTTGGTAATCCTCTTACTAGCTCCTTCTTGGCAAGTTCATGGATTGAATTGAAGTTGAGAGGTGAGAGTTTCTTGTGCCAGTTCCAGTTCTCATCTACTGATGCCTTTGAGATAAGGCAAGTAGCTTCTTTCTCAAGACTTTCATGTAGCCTTGCTTCATATATGTTACCAAGTCTGTATCCTATCAAGACAATTTTCTTTGACTTGTTATGAACAACTTCACAGTGTGAGTCATAGAATACCACATGATAACCTCTGTCAGTGATTTGACTGATGCTGAGAAGATTATGCTTCGGTCCTTGCACCAGAGCTACAATCTCTCTTGCTACCTTTCCAATATCAAGTTGCCATATCCCAGAGTGTGTCCTATATTTCCTTCTCCATAAGATACATCTGGGCCAGCCTTCTTCTCAAATTCTGACAGCAGGGATTTATTTCCAGTCATGTGTCATGAACATCCACTATCCAAGACAAGTATATTTTTCTTGTTACCCTGCTGTCAGAGGAATAATTAATTAGAAGGATTTTTAAGGACCCACACTTGTTGGGCCCTCTTTTTGGACAACTTAAGCCTTTGTGAGTCAGGAGTACTTCTGACAGTTTTTCCTTTGTCAGGATTTATCTTGTTAGAAGCAGATTTAGTAGAACCAAGAGAATTAAGCACACAAGAAACTTTACTAAATTTAGGCAAAGGTTCATAATAGTTGTGATACAGCTTATGATAGGAACTACAAGTATAAATCGAATGCCAACTACTACCACAATGAAAACAAGGATTTTGTGGTTGATAAAATACTGATCTACTCCTAACATCAGACTTAGGAATAGCAGTTTTCATTTTTTTACTCCTCCTGCAATCAATAGCAAGATGATTAGTATTACCACAATTAAAATAAGTTTTTTTAGGAGCATCGGGAACAACCTTATAATTAGAATCCTTAGAAATACCTTGCTTATCATTCCTATTTCTTTTAGGACTTTTTACTTGAGGCTTGTTAGTAACCTCAGATAATTTATTTTTCAATTGTCTTTTAGATAAAAGTCCTATGTTCTTTTCTTTCTTAACAGTCTTAATGGTTTCCTTGTTTTCCTTTCTTTGAGATTTATCACTTACTAATTTTTCTTGTGATGATGATGTTGAACCCTTTTCAAACATGGATTTGGCTTCATTAGCTTCTGAAGAGATAAACTAATAGGAGTTTTAAGGGTAGTCTCATTCTCAGTGTCAACATCCTTAATTCCATCTACATAACCAAGACATTCTTTCCAGTTTTTCTTAGATATCTTCACATGAACCTTTTTTCCTGAAGCAGTCCAGGCATTAAGATTTTTTCTCTCATTTTCTAATTCATTTTCTAACATACTGTACTTAGCTTCTAGTACCTTTGCTGTATGTTTAGCTTTCTCACATTCTTTTTGAATTTCAATTTGATTTACTAAGTCAGACTCCAACTGATCATTCCTAGACTTTTAACATTTCATTTTCAGTTAACAGCCTATTGTTTTCTAGAATCTTATTTTTAAAATTATACCATGGAGAGACTTATGAATAGATTTCAGTTCAGATATATCTTCAGTATCAACAGAGACGAAAGAAGTTCATCAAAGCTAGCCAATAGTGCATAGCATGTGTCTTTATTTTCAGAATCAGAGGAGTCCATCCAATTCTTGCTTGATGTAATCAGGGCTTTGTTTCTTCCCTTTGTCATGCTTTATCTTCTTGCACTCTATAACAAAGTGACCAGGTTCATCAAAGTTATAGCACTTGATTTTTGTCCTGTCTACCTTTCCATCTTTAGAGTCCTTTCCATCTCTTCTTCCAGTTGACTTCCTTTCACCTTCAGTGAACTTCTTCCTCAAGCTTCTATTCTTCTTAGACTTCCTGGATTGCATCCTCTTGAAGCCCTTAACCAGCAATGCAGCCATTTGCATGACATCAGAATATGTCATGTTCTCATCAGTTTCAGAATCAGTATCATCATCAGGATTTGATGATGAATCATCGGTATCTGATTCTGGAATATTGTTCTTCTTCCTTGCAACTTCAACACACCTTTCTTTTGAAGCTTTATTGTAATATCCGGGATATAACGTGTAATTATTTTTACTATTAAATAATTAATATGTGTGTTCAGTATCTATTCTGTGAGTAATTGTTAAGTGATATATGTACTTGAATATTCAAAAATAATATTAATTGAGTATTTTATTTTTATATGTCCCAAATAAAATATAGATAATTGTTATATCTTCCTAATTATTTTTGTGTTGATTTATAGATTTATAAGAATCATATGAAATTTTTAAAATCTTTTTCCGGGTAAATAAAATCTATTTTATAAAAACGGGAACCAACCGACGTCAACCGTTGTTACGTTTTTGGAACCCAAAACTCTACCGAGAACTCCTTCCTAACCTAATTGTAATATTCCGAGCATTTTTCATGTTTCGACTTTTTCGATCCGGCGTACGGTTTGTCCTGCGCGGGTCCCGGCACAACATTTTCGATACAATATTCGTTTCGGTAAATTAATCAAACCCGTATTTTCGATAAACGGGAGCTTTTTATTAAACTATCCCAATTATCACTTCGTAGTACGTGTAACTGGGTGCTGTGACCAAGACCGCAGTACAAATTGTACTGATTGGGATAACTATCCCGAAAACCGATACCGTTTGGATCAGTTTTTATAAATAAACGTACCATTTTATATCCGGAATGATCCAACGGGATACTAATTTTCCGTAATTATAAATAGCCTTTTACCGTATTTTATTTCGTATCAAAATCATTTGCAGACAGAGACATATATAATTTTACAGAGAAAAATCATATATTCATAAACCTTTCTGAGAATCAAACCAACTTTTGAAGGTGTTAGTGATCTTTGTTTGAAAAGCTCGAGTACTGGATTTGAAGGTCTTGAGAAGCTCTATCAGAATCTGTAATCCATACACCTGCAGAATCAAAGGTTGAATTTCTAAAAATTTAATTATTTTCGAATTTATTTTATTAAAAATATGAATTTTTGTTCGGATGATTGTTTGTATGATTTGATGATTGTATGTTGTAGAGCTTGTTTTCCTGATGATTTTCATATGTCATACGTCTGATTTGGAGTTCAATAACATGTTCAAATTTGAGTTTGATTTTCGAATTTTAAAATTAGGGTTTATAACCCGTATGAATGTTCTTAATTGAAATTTGGGGGTTTCTTATTCTGTGATAGATTGATGTTGTGATATAGTGGATTGTGTTCTCTGTGAAATTAGCAATCCAGTCGTATAAGTTTCATGAACCAACGAAGTCTGTAGAGAAGGGAGTTGTGTTTTGAAGTTTTTCGATGTTCGCCGGAAACTGGGAAATTTCACGGCCAAATTCCGGCCAAATCAGGGATTGTTAGGTTGTTTTGATTGCATGGTTGTGTTCCTGGTGTTGTGTAGAAGTGATCTGGAGCTTGTGGCAAGGTGAGGAGGCCGGAATCGTGTTCTCCGGTCACCCCTGTGTTTTCCGGCGACTGGACTATAAAAATTGCAGTTTGGTCCCTGAAGTTTTGGGGACGATGCAGTTTGGTCCCTGTAGTTTTCAGACTTTGCAAAAATAGGATTCCTGTTTTAAAAATGTTTAAAAATCATATTTCCCATTTATTTTTATTATAAAAATTCGTTTTTAATTTCTGAAAATTCTAAAAATTATTATTTTAATTCCGAAAATTATTTTTAATTCACAAATAAATCTGAATTAATTATTTAATTAATTTCAGTTAATTTTTAATTGATTAATTAGTCAATTAATTCGAAAATTAATTGATTAATTGATTTAATTAATTATTAATTGATTTTTAATTAATTATTTAATTAGATTTAATTATTAAAAATGATTTAAAAATTCTGAAAAATAGTTTAGAGCTTTAAAATATTATTCTAAATTATTTTCAAGGCTCGATAATTATTCTAAAATTGTTTCGGAGCCAGAATTGGTCAGCCGAACCCTGTTTATTAACTTGAAATTTGATCCAACGACCCGTTTTAATTCCGAAAAATGTTTTAAAAATTATTTTAAATACCCGAAAGCACATTTATGACCTAAGACTTCTTTATAAATGATATGTCCTTGATTACGTGATGTATTATGTGTTATATGTGACATGTGGTTTGACTATCGGTCTATATAGGCGGTGTATACTTCGTTATTGCGTAGATTTCAATCCGTTAATCGGATTTGGGTAAAACGAAGGGTAGATAAAATAGTGCGTTGAATAGAATCTTGTGAGTTGATGATTGATAGATGCTTATGATATGTGAGCAGAAGAGGCAAGGCGTAGAAAAGGGAAACAGATAGTTGAGGAGTAAGACGATTGTGATTAGAAGCGAGTACAGAGTAGTAAGCTAATTCCAGGCAAGTGTTCTGAACTTTCTCGAGATATTGAAATTCTTGATAGTCTTGTTGACATTGCAAGTGCTTTGAAGCACAGAAACCTAAACCCTGATTTCAGTTATTGTTCTTGAGCTATGAACCATATTCTTTCTAAGCTATTGATTATTATAAACCCAAACTTGAACCTCAAGTATACGATACTATTCCATAAATACATGCAAACAAAATCCCAAACACTGAACTGAATTACTTATACATTCAACCATTGTATCCTATGCTTTGAGAGCTCAAATCTTTGAAACCCTGAAATATTGATTCTTTTGTTATCCAATTCTTTCAGTTCCCAGCATTCAAGCTTGTAAACTACTTTATTAATTCTTACAAAGATTGAAACCCTTTCATTGTTAAACAGTCATTGTTGTTAATGATTCTGGTTATTGTTTATTATTGCATATTCTGTTATTATGTTAGAATTGGATTGTTTTTTTTTATAAAATTGTGGACCAGATTCGTGGTCAGACCATATAATGGTCAAGTTAGGCGAATGTGTGCCTTGGTTCCAATAGTTAGAGCAATGCTGTGTGCCTTGCTCGGGGTTAGTGCGTGACTGATCAGCAGCCTAACCTTGGTTTTTAAATTAAAAGTATATTATCCAATTCTAAATCATAATCCATTGTTCACTTGATATCATAAATATATTCACCTGATGATCATTATTCTCAGTTTTGTTATTGTGACTTGCTGAGCTAGTTAGCTCATTTGTGCGATGTTGTTTATATTCTTTCCAGTTAAAAAGGAACCAGTTGGTAAAGAGGATCCCCAGTCCAGCGCGAGAGCTAGGGGTTCAGGTTGAGAAAGCTGAACTAGTAGACTTCTTTTGGGATAATCTATGTTTGTAAAAGTTTGTAATAATGTTTGATACTCAGTGTGAGTTGAAATAGTTGGGATTTGAACGGTTTGTAATATATTAGTGTGTTGGCTTGTGTGCATACTTTAACCTGTCGCGGTCCGTGGTGGTGGATAAGTAGGGTCACTGCATATAATTATTATTATCTTTATTATTGTTATAAGCAGGTTATAATTAAGGTATGTGTGTGGACCCCAAACTTCTGACCCGGGTTTGGAGGGCGCCACAGGTTGGTATCAGAGCTACATGTTATAAGTCACTGACACAAGCCTAGGTTAACGGGAATGGGTAGAGGGTTAAGATTAGAAGTAAGGCATAGGATGAGAGAACGTTGAGAGGTTGAGTGCTTCGGTATATCAGGTATTAGTATAAGTTTGCGTTATGGAACGAGATTCTTATATTACGATATGATTTCAGATAGCAGAGATGGCCGACTCTTTTATTCCTGTATCAGCTGATCATTCAGAGCCTTCAGTTGGAGTGCCGTTTTCGGATCCACGTCCTGTTGTTCCATCAACATTGGCTATTCTACCTCCACCGGTGTTGCAGCCCGTACCACTGCAGGCTATTCCACCTCCAGGTGTGAGGCCACCTATCAGAGGACCCCCACCTGCGGATTCAGGCTTTACTAGTCATTCAGTCACGGGAGTACCTTTCCAGTTCTCTTCCTATCCTGTCCCATATCATCAGTTTGAGGCTTGCCTTATGGAGCAGCGATTTCTACAGGGTCAGATCCAGGAGTTATTGCATATCATGCGTACCAGAGAGATGGGGAGTGGTGAGAGGCGACTTAGAGAGAGGCTCCAGGCGTTTCGTAAAACAGCTGTTGTGAGGATTGTTGAGGCTACACATGCGGACATCACCCCTGATTTCCTAGTCGAGTGGGCTAAGTGGGTTCTAGAGGAGCTTGAGGAGATAGGAGGTCCAGATTTGCCATGAGTCAGAGATTCAGAGATGGAGATGCTGAGAAGTGTTGTTATGGTTATGTAGTATGTACAGTAGTGTGTAGTGTGTATCAGTAGACTTTTGAGTTGTATTTATAGACTAGCTATGCTGACTAGTGAATAGGTTGTTGTACCCTTTTTGCTTTTACTTTCGAAGCGTCTTTACGCTTGTATTACCCTAAAACTTTTGATCTATATATATCAGTACCTTTTTCCTTTCCAGCACTGTCATTTATTTTATTGCACCAGTCATACCCTGTGATACCATGTACCCCATTTTCCATAACTGTTTATATTCTGTAAAGAAGCATGCAATTTACTTAGTTACAACTGTTTTCAAAAGAGATATTCCTGTTTTACAAAACTTTTCTTTTATGCAAATATTTGATTCAAAAGCTAAATAAATTGATTGATTCTTTACAGAAAATGCCTCCTAAAAGAAATACCCGCACCAACACCCGAAATGAAGAAACCAACAACAACAATCGAGATGATACAAACCCGAATGTGAACCCAGGACCTATGGACCCAGCAATAGCCCAGATTCTTCAAATCTTGGCTCAACAAACAGTTCACCTAGCACAACAACAACAAAGACAGACCAATCCCCAGGTAACCTTCAAAACTTTTCAGGCAATAAACCCACCAGAATTCAAGGGTTCCTTAGAGCCAATTGAAGCAAATGTTTGGTTAAAGGAAATAGAGAAGGCATTTGCCTTAGTGAAAGTGAAGGAGGAACAGAAGGTTGAGTTTGCAAGTTACTATCTGAAGAATGAAGCCACCTATTGGTGGGAGATGGTGAAGACATTGGAAGGTACAGATGTTATTACTTGGGAAAGGTTCAAGGAATTGTTTCTAGAAAAGTATTTTCCTCAGTTTGTTCAGGATCAAATGGAGTTGAAGTTTTTAGAGCTAAAGCAAGGGAATATGTCGGTAACAGATTATGAGGGGAAGTTTGAGGAATTGTCAAGGTATGTACCGTCGTATATTGATACTGATAGAAAGAAAGCTAAGAGATTCCAGCAAGGCTTGAAACCATGGATCAGGGGAAAGGTAGCTATTTTTGAATTAGAGACTTATGCAGGAGTAGTACAGAAGGCTATGATCGCAGAGACAGAGAGTGAGATGTTCCAGAAAGATAAGGAAAGCAAGAAAAGGAAAGTTGAGGGAAGTGAGGGTCAGTCACAAACAGGGAAGTTTCCAAATTTTAAGAAGGGCAAGTTTCAGCCAGGGAGAAATTTTAATTTCAGAAGACAAAATGCAGGAGACGGAGGACAAGGCAATCGTCCAGCTAATGTAAATCAGCCGAATCAGTTGAGATTAACTTTTCCAGATTGTCAAGTTTGTGGAAAGAAGCATGGAGGAGTTTGTAACAAGTTGAATGTGGTATGTTTTAAATGCAACCAGAAAGGGCACTATTCAAGGGAGTGCCAAAATCAGCCAGCAAATAAGGATCAGCCTATCCGGAATCCAGCAGTGAAGGTTCCAGTCATTGGATTTACATGCTTTAAATGTGGAAAGCCAGGACATATGGCCAGGGATTGCAAGACAGCAGCCCCAGTCAGTAATGCATTGAGGATTATGGGATCTACCCCAACAGTGAATGAGACTCTAAGGGCTAGAGTTTTTGACATGTCGGTGAAAGATGCGATCCAGGATACGGATGTCGTGGCAGGTACGCTTAATGTGAATTCTTTATGTGCCAAAGTGTTAATAGATTCGGGAGCAACTCGATCATTTGTTTCACAAGACTTTGTTAGTAAATTAAATTGTCCAGTGGAATGCTTAAATGAAACAATGACTGTGGAATTAGCAAATCAAGAACGTGTAACTGTGAACCAAGTTTGTGGAAATTGTGAGGTTGAGATTTCTGGTAGTAAATTTTGTGTAGATTTGATACCATTTAAGTTAGGAGAATTTGATGTAATATTAGGGATGGATTGGTTATCTAAGCATGATGCTCAGATAGATTGTCGGAATAAGAAAGTAATGGTGAAAACGCCAGACGAAAGAATAGTAACGCTCAAAGGTCAGAAACAAATAAAGAAGTTCTTAACAATGATTCAAGCCAAGAAATTATTACGGCAAGGATGTGAGCATTTCGTAGCATATGTAATCGACAGGAGTCAGGAGCCAGCAAAACTTGAAGATATTCCAGTAGTGAATGAATTTCCAGACGTATTTCCCGACGAATTACCAGGACTTCCTCCAGAAAGAGAAATTAAATTTGCGATCGACTTAGAACCTGGAACAGAACCGGTGTCCAAAGCCCCATACAGAATGGCGCCTGTTGAGATGAAGGAGCTAGCAAGGCAATTGCAAGAATTGTTAGAGAAAGGAGTAATTAGACCTAGCGTATCCCCGTGGGGAGCCCCGGTATTATTTGTCAAGAAAAAAGATGGAAGCATGAGACTGTGCATTGACTATAGGGAGCTCAATAAGCTGACAATCAAGAACAAGTATCCGTTACCCAGAATCGATGATTTGTTTGACCAATTGAAGGGAGCCAAGTATTTCTCCAAAATTGATTTAAGATCGGGATATCATCAACTAAAGATCAAGCCACAAGATATACCAAAGACAGCTTTCAGAACAAGGTATGGACATTATGAATTTCTAGTGATGTCTTTTGGATTGACCAACGCCCCAGCAGCGTTTATGGATCTGATGAATAGAATTTTCAAAGAGTATTTGGATAAGTTTGTTATTGTGTTTATAGACGATATTTTAATCTATTCCAAGACGAAAGAAGATCATGCGGAACATGTGAGAACGGCTTTGGAGATTTTAAGGAAGAAGAAGTTATATGCTAAACTGTCGAAGTGTGAGTTTTGGTTACAGGAAGTTCAGTTCTTAGGACACATAGTCAGTAATGAAGGGATCAAAGTGGACCCGGCAAAGATCGAAGCAATTACGAATTGGGAGAGACCGAGAACACCCACTGAGGTAAGAAGTTTCCTAGGATTAGCAGGATATTATCGTCGATTTGTTCAGAATTTCTCAAGGATTGCCACATCATTAACAAAGCTTACACGAAAGAATGAAAAGTTTATATGGAACGACAAGTGCGAAGGAAGTTTTCAAGAATTGAAGCAGAGATTAATCACGGCACCTGTTTTATCACTTCCGAACGATCAAGGGAATTTCGTAATTTATAGCGATGCTTCTCATAAGGGACTAGGATGTGTTCTTATGCAGCATGACAAGGTGATTGCTTATGCGTCAAGACAATTAAAACCACACGAACAGAAATACCCTACTCATGACTTGGAGCTAGCAGCTATAGTTTTTGCTTTGAAAATTTGGAGACATTATTTATATGGAGAAAAGTGTGAGATTTTCACGGATCACAAAAGTTTGAAATATATATTTACCCAGAAGGAACTTAATATGAGGCAAAGGAGATGGTTAGAGTTGATCAAGGATTATGATTGCTCGATTAATTATCATCCCGGTAAGGCGAACGTTGTAGCAGATGCGTTAAGTCGGAAGGAAAGGTTAAATATGTTATCTGTACCTGAAGAAATATATAAAGAATTTCAGAAATTAGAATTGGAGGTTAAAATTTGCAAGCCTGAAGAAGCAAAAGTATACAGTATGATTTTCCACCCGGAGTTACTGGAGAAAATAAAGAAATGCCAGAATGAGGTAATGGATCAAGATATAAATAGTTTGGTAGGTGAGGAATTATGCACGCAACAAGATGATCAAGGTATTCTTAGGTTTTCTTCAAGAGTTTGGATTCCACCAGTGACGGAGTTAAAGAATGAAATTTTACAAGAGGCACATAGTTCAAGATATTCCATCCATCCAGGGAGTACCAAAATGTACAGAGATCTGAAGAAGAATTATTGGTGGCCAAATATGAAGAGGGAAATTGCGGAATGGGTTAGCAAATGTTATACCTGTCAGAGAGTTAAAGCAGAGCATCAGAGACCAAGCGGATTGCTACAGCCATTGGAGATTCCAGAATGGAAGTGGGAACATATTACCATGGATTTCATAGTTGGATTACCAAAGACAAGGGCTAATCATGATGCCATTTGGGTTATAGTGGATAGACTTACCAAGTCAGCTCATTTTCTGCCTATAAATGAAAGATTTTCGCTCGACAAGCTAGTTCATATGTACCTAAAAGAAATTGTAGTTCGTCATGGAGTTCCAGTGTCTATCGTATCTGATCGAGATCCAAGGTTTAATTCAAGATTTTGGAAGAGTTTTCAAGAATGTTTGGGAACAAAATTGAAGATGAGTACGGCCTATCACCCGCAGACGGACGGCCAAAGTGAAAGAACAATCCAGACAATCGAGGACATGCTACGTGTTTGTGCTATTGATTTCAAAGGAAGTTGGGACGAGCATTTACCCCTGGTAGAATTTGCTTATAACAACAGTTATCACGCCAGCATTGGGATGCCACCTTATGAAGCCCTTTATGGACGCAAATGTAGATCTCCATTATATTGGGACGAAGTAGGAGAACGTAAAATACTCGGACCTGAATTGGTGCAGCAGACAAAGGAAGTTGTTGAACTTATCCAGAAAAGATTAATAGCCGCACAAAATCGTCAGAGGAAATATGCAGACCAGTCAAGGAAAGACATGGAATTTGAAGAAGGGAGCTTGGTATTATTGAAAGTATCACCGTGGAAAGGACTAACGAGGTTTGGGAAGAAAGGGAAGCTAAGCCCAAGATATGTCGGACCTTTTGAGATCCTAAAGAGCGTTGGCAAAGTCGCTTACGAATTGGCATTACCTCCTCACATGGAGCACATTCACAATATTTTTCATGTATCGATGCTCAAGAAATATAATCCAGACTCCAGGCATGTAATAGAATATGAGCCAATAGAGCTTCAGGCAGACTTATCATATGTAGAGAATCCAATAGAGATTTTAGAGGAAAGAGAGAAAATATTGAGAAATAAAGTGATAAAGTTAGTAAGAGTATTGTGGAGAAACCCAAAGGTTGAAGAGTCAACCTGGGAGTTAGAAAGTGATATGAGAGAAAAGTACCCTCATTTGTTTTCTTAGGAGATTCTGAGGACAGAATCCTTTTAAGGGGGGAAGGATGTAATATCCGGGATATAACGTGTAATTATTTTTACTATTAAATAATTAATATGTGTGTTCAGTATCTATTCTGTGAGTAATTGTTAAGTGATATATGTACTTGAATATTCAAAAATAATATTAATTGAGTATTTTATTTTTATATGTCCCAAATAAAATATAGATAATTGTTATATCTTCCTAATTATTTTTGTGTTGATTTATAGATTTATAAGAATCATATGAAATTTTTAAAATCTTTTTCCGGGTAAATAAAATCTATTTTATAAAAACGGGAACCAACCGACGTCAACCGTTGTTACGTTTTTGGAACCCAAAACTCTACCGAGAACTCCTTCCTAACCTAATTGTAATATTCCGAGCATTTTCCATGTTTCGACTTTTTCGATCCGGCGTACGGTTTGTCCTGCGCGGGTCCCGGCACAACATTTTCGATACAATATTCGTTTCGGTAAATTAATCAAACCCGTATTTTCGATAAACGGGAGCTTTTTATTAAACTATCCCAATTATCACTTCGTAGTACGTGTAACTGGGTGCTGAGACCAAGACCGCAGTACAAATTGTACTGATTGGGATAACTATCCCGAAAACCGATACCGTTTGGATCAGTTTTTATAAATAAACGTACCATTTTATATCCGGAATGATCCAACGGGATACTAATTTTCCGTAATTATAAATAGCCTTTTACCGTATTTTATTTCGTATCAAAATCATTTGCAGACAGAGAAATATATAATTTTACAGAGAAAAATCATATATTCATAAACCTTTCTGAGAATCAAACCAACTTTTGAAGGTGTTAGTGATCTTTGTTTGAAAAGCTCGAGTACTGGATTTGAAGGTCTTGAGAAGCTCTATCAGAATCTGTAATCCATACACCTGCAGAATCAAAGGTTGAATTTCTAAAAATTTAATTATTTTCGAATTTATTTTATTAAAAATATGAATTTTTGTTCGGATGATTGTTTGTATGATTTGATGATTGTATGTTGTAGAGCTTGTTTTCCTGATGATTTTCATATGTCATACGTCTGATTTGGAGTTCAATAACATGTTCAAATTTGAGTTTGATTTTCGAATTTTAAAATTAGGGTTTATAACCCGTATGAATGTTCTTAATTGAAATTTGGGGGTTTCTTATTCTGTGATAGATTGATGTTGTGATATAGTGGATTGTGTTCTCTGTGAAATTAGCAATCCAGTCGTATAAGTTTCATGAACCAACGAAGTCTGTAGAGAAGGGAGTTGTGTTTTGAAGTTTTCCGATGTTCGCCGGAAACTGGGAAATTTCACGGCCAAATTCCGGCCAAATCAGGGATTGTTAGGTTGTTTTGATTGCATGGTTGTGTTCCTGGTGTTGTGTAGAAGTGATCTGGAGCTTGTGGCAAGGTGAGGAGGCCGAAATCGTGTTCTCCGGTCACCCCTGTGTTTTCCGGCGACTGGACTGTAAAAATTGCAGTTTGGTCCCTGAAGTTTTGGGGACGATGCAGTTTGGTCCCTGTAGTTTTCAGACTTTGCAAAAATAGGATTCCTGTTTTAAAAATGTTTAAAAATCATATTTCCCATTTATTTTTATTATAAAAAATCGTTTTTAAATTCTGAAAATTCTAAAAATTATTATTTTAATTCCGAAAATTATTTTTAATTCACAAATAAATCTGAATTAATTATTTAATTAATTTCAGTTAATTTTTAATTGATTAATTAGTCAATTAATTCGAAAATTAATTGATTAATTGATTTAATTAATTATTAATTGATTTTTAATTAATTATTTAATTAGATTTAATTATTAAAAATGATTTAAAAATTCTGAAAAATAGTTTAGAGCTTTAAAATATTATTCTAAATTATTTTCAAGGCTCGATAATTATTCTAAAATTGTTTCGGAGCCAGAATTGGTCAGCCGAACCCTGTTTATTAACTTGAAATTTGATCCAACGACCCGTTTTAATTCCGAAAAATGTTTTAAAAATTATTTTAAATACCCGAAAGCACATTTATGACCTAAGACTTCTTTATAAATGATATGTCCTTGATTACGTGATGTATTATGTGTTATATGTGACATGTGGTTTGACTATCGGTCTATATAGGCGGTGTATACTTCGTTATTGCGTAGATTTCAATCCGTTAATCGGATTTGGGTAAAACGAAGGGTAGATAAAAGAGTGCGTTGAATAGAATCTTGTGAGTTGATGATTGATAGATGCTTATGATATATGAGCAGAAGAGGCAAGGCGTAGAAAAGGGAAACAGATAGTTGAGGAGTAAGACGATTGTGATTGGAAGCGAGTACAGAGTAGTAAGCTAATTCCAGGCAAGTGTTCTGAACTTTCTCGAGATATTGAAATTCTTGATAGTCTTGTTGACATTGCAAGTGCTTTGAAGCACAGAAACCTAAACCCTGATTTCAGTTATTGTTCTTGAGCTATGAACCATATTCTTTCTAAGCTATTGATTATTATAAACCCAAACTTGAACCTCAAGTATACGATACTATTCCATAAATACATGCAAACAAAATCCCAAACACTGAACTGAATTACTTATACATTCAACCATTGTATCCTATGCTTTGAGAGCTCAAATCTTTGAAACCCTGAAATATTGATTCTTTTGTTATCCAATTCTTTCAGTTCCCAGCATTCAAGCTTGTAAACTACTTTATTGATTCTTACAAAGATTGAAACCCTTTCATTGTTAAACAGTCATTGTTGTTAATGATTCTGGTTATTGTTTATTATTGCATATTCTGTTATTATGTTAGAATTGGATTGTTTTTTTTTATAAAATTGTGGACCAGATTCGTGGTCAGACCATATAATGGTCAAGTTAGGCGAATGTGTGCCTTGGATCCAATAGTTAGAGCAATGTTGTGTGCCTTGCTCGGGGTTAGTGCGTGACTGATCAGCAGCCTAACCTTGGTTTTTAAATTAAAAGTATATTATCCAATTCTAAATCATAATCCATTCTTCACTTGATATCATAAATATATTCACCTGATGATCATTATTCTCAGTTTTGTTATTGTGACTTGCTGAGCTAGTTAGCTCATTTGTGCGATGTTGTTTATATTCTTTCCAGTTAAAAAGGAACCAGTTGGTAAAGAGGATCCCCAGTCCAGCGCGAGAGCTAGGGGTTCAGGTTGAGAAAGCTGAACTAGTAGACTTCTTTTGGGATAATCTATGTTTGTAAAAGTTTGTAATAATGTTTGATACTCAGTGTGAGTTGAAATAGTTGGGATTTGAACGGTTTGTAATATATTAGTGTGTTGGCTTGTGTGCATACTTTAACCTGTCGCGGTCCGTGGTGGTGGATAAGTAGGGTCACTGCATATAATTATTATTATCTTTATTATTGTTATAAGCAGGTTATAATTAAGGTATGTGTGTGGACCCCAAACTTCTGACCCGGGTTTGGAGGGCGCCACATTTATCATTCACTTTCAAGGCAACTGATTTTCCTTTGCTATTTTTTCTCTCCTTTCTTTGCTGGAATTCCAAGTCATGAGTTCTCAGCATGCCATAGACTTCATCCAGAATGATTATTTCCGAATCATACTGATGTCGTATGATTGAAGTCTGAGTCTCCCATTCTTTATTCAGGGCTCTCAAAAACTTAGTATTTGAATCCTCTCGATCATACACCTTTCTCACCAAAGACAGATTGTTGAACAGGGTCATAAATCTGTCATAGATATCAGTGAGACTTTCATCAGGCTTGGCCTCAAAGTGTTTATATTATTGAATCAGAACAGCCTTTCTGTTCTTCTTGATGGCCATGGTTCCTTGACATTGGGTTTCCAGAGCATCCCAGATCTCCTTGGTAGTCTTGTAGGATATAACCATGTTTGACATCACAGAATCAAGACTGTTATGCAAAATGTTTCTTACCTTTGCATCTTTCAGCACATCCACTTTCTCTTCTGGTGTCCACTCACTCTTCTCCTTCAACTGATAATGTTCAGCAACAGTAGGAGTTGCAGGCACTAGTTTTATTGGCATATAAGGTCCATCATTAATTACATCAAGATAATCTGGATCTGTAGCTTCCAGGTGCATGAGCATCTTCACCTTCCATGTAGGATATTCAGTCTTTTTCAGAATGGGGATTTTAATACTTTCATACTTGTTCAGAGACATGTATAGATCGCTTCTGATTGTAAGTTTATCAGTAGGCTCTGATACCAATTGTTTCCCAGTAAAGATACAATTGTTTAAGGGGGGTTGGATACAATTGTATAAATGTTTCTAACAAGTATAAAAATATAACAGTTCTTTATATTTCTGATAAAAACTGTTACAAAATCTCTCAAGAAATACTAATGTTCTTGAGAGCTGCTAAGTCGTACAATGCTCGAGTTAATCATAATATGATGACCTAAACTGTGTTTATATAATACACAGCTGCTACAAATCAGTCTAGGATATGCATTATCAAATACTAACAGAAAATGATACATATCTCTAACTAAATATACAAAGTCCTATCACTCAGAATGAACAGATATTCATCCCTCAAAATATGGAACAGACTCAATCTTCACAACAGACTGCTCTTCAAATACTGATGCTTCTGCAGATACTGATGGGCATCAAATCCTGATAGCATATCAAATCCTGATGATATTCAGAACAGCCAGATCCTGAGCTTCTCCTGATCATTGAGAATCAGCACGTAACACGTATAAGTGCAAAGTGCGAGATAACCCCAAAGACTCCCGCCGAGGACAACTTATCGAATGTACATAAAAGTCTCCTAAACCACACACTAGATTCAACAATAGTTCCCCTACGAGAAATACTCGCAATACTACAAAATGGCATCTTTAATATGTTTTCCGGGAAAGTGGGCTCTCGGAGACCTCTTCTTTCCCTGAGGGCGCGCCCTGAGGGTTCGAAAGCCCTTCGGAGTTCCTTCGGACTCCCAGGGCGCGCCCTGGGTGTAACGTCTAAAAAAATTACGCTTGTATTATATCATATTTATAATAAATTATGTGTGTTAATGTGTCATTTATGTGTAATTAGTAGTAAAACCCTAATTACTACATGTTACGTGCATTCTGTATTATCCGGGTATTTTCAGAATATTTTTCAGATATTATATTTTGTATTTATAGCTTTCGTATCGAAAGTTATACGACCCGAACTATGATTTTATAGTTGATATTTTAAATAAAATAATGGGCCTTATTTTTCATCAAACGGCTTGTACCATCGCATTATTCTGAACACCTAGATATTTTATAAATTTTCTCGTTTCGTGAAGAATGACTTTTCCGGGCCCTATTGGGTGTTAAAACCCCCAGAAAAATCACATTGTTATTTTTATAAAATTATAGGACTTTCATATATACCATTTCTTTGTATTTTATATTATTTACACTTTTTGGAAAAATTTGGCAAATATATTATATATATAATATTTAAAAATTAAATTTTAATACTAAAGAATTATAAAATTAGGGGCCAATTAATTTTAAAAGATGTAGAATTAGGGCCTTAATTTTAACTAGGAGTATTAATGTTACTACTATAAATAGCCTAATTTTTATTTAATTATTATTAATTAAGTAATTAAAAATCAGAAAATACACAAAATTCTCTGCAAATCGGGTCAAGAAGAACAGGGTCGGGTCAAGGATTCAATCGACGATTTCGAACTGATTACTGCATCAAATCAAGTGATTCAAGTACCCAAATCGAAGTTTTTCATCTAATCTTTCTGTTTTAGATATCAATTTCAAGTTTTAATTCGTTGTTTTTGATTTTTGAATTCTAGGGTTTATGTTCGAATTAGGGTTTTTTGATTCTAGGGTTATTATGATGTTGTGATGATTGATATAACTTTATTAGATGATTTACAGTCGATTCATGGTATTTAATTGAACGAATGATTCCTGGATAGTGATTTTCGATTATTAGGGTTTATGTTCAATTTTCAAATTATACCTTCGTGATTTTGGTGAATATTTGGTTCTTTAAAGGTTAAGGGTTTGATTGTATGTGTTCTTAGCTTTAATTTACACTATAGAACGTTGAATTTCATGTACGAATGAAGAAAATCGATACTTGGTCAGAGTTAATGTCGGTTTAGATCGGAGAAATTGACGGGGGGATTATTCAATGATGTTGTTGCTGGAATTAGATTGCAAAAGTAATTTAGAACTGATCCCAGCTTAAAAATGAACCAAACTGTTCCGTGTTTGGCCTGAAAACGGCTGACCGAAAGTTACTACGGTGGCCGGATTCTGGGCAAAATCCGGCGTGTTCTTTAGGACCCGGATTTTGACCCGTTTATATTACCCGGTTTTGATCTGAGTTGTCAGATGTTCTGATTCTGACAAATTTTCTAGAATTTAATTTTTATTTTATTTTTATTAATTATAAAAAAATCAGTTTTATTTATTTTATAATTGATTAATTAATTATTTAATTAATTGATTTGTATTATAAATAATTCTGAAATATTTTCTAAAATTCATATTTAATTATTTTCTTAATTATTTATTATTTGTTTATTATTTAATTATTATTTAAAAAATGAATAATTATTTTGATAATTAATCAAATAATTTTCAATCAATCATAATAAATTCATTTTGATTCCAAAAATTATAGAAAACCCATTTTTAATTCTGATTTTTCTTAAATAATTAGTTAAAAATATTTTTAGGGTTTAATAATTAGTAATAATTATTTATATTGAATAATAAATTGATTTATCTGTGTTTATTTGATATTAATTAAACCGTTTGTCTGATTCGAGCGAAACGAAAGCCCTTTTACTTAGAAAATGAATTATTTTCATTAAAACTAATATTAAATCTTAAATTTCTTTTAGAAATTAGTTGACTTTCGATATTACTTTGATTAGGAGCCGAATCACGTGTAGAGACAAATCCGATAAATCCATAAAATAGGAAACGAGCCAAATAATGATCAGTTAAGCGAACAGCGAGTCGATTTTAATTCTAAAAATTATTTTAAACCTAAAAATGATTATGTGGCTTATGTGCTTATGTGTATTATGTAGTTAATCGAGTCTTGCTCGTTAATAAATAATATATGAGTTGGTGATACGCGTATGGGTAGATAATAGGAGTTACGTGAAGTCGGTTTGAGATGCGATTGAGACACGAGATGGCTAAATCAGTCTATTTCTTTTACAGAAGCCAGGCCAGCAAGGCCGATTGAGCCGGTGATAGACGAAGGTGAAATATTTGGAGTAAATCGCGTGGAAGGCAAGTTTCTCCCCTATTCTAAATTCAGAATAGTGACGTTTCTTCAGATTCTTATCACGCTTGTATTCTTTTGATTCTTACTTATAAACACTGTTGCACAATTGTTATTCTCTTGTTCATATTTCATTTCGATTCTTGATTTCTCCTTTTTCTTTGAATTCTCTATTCATATTCTAATTGTTACATATACACATTGGTATATTCTGGTGATTAGAATATATCAAAGCATGCCGATTGTTCTGGTTGCTCCTCCACGGACTGGATAGTGATGTTTGGGATTAAGTTTATACTTGATCCCAAGGACCGGGACATAACCGGATCCTTCATATGGGCCGTAGATCCTGGGTACTCGACTAAATCTATATAGTGAGATATAAATCTGTACTGTGTCCTGACTGATCAGCAGGGTATAGGTGCGAACTTGTGTCCAGTTTAATTCATTTGTATTCGCCAGTGATGGCCTTCTTTCTTTTCTCGTAGGGTTATATCTTTACAGATGTACCCAGATTACCGATTCATTTAAATTTCTTTAACAATGTTTATATTTGCGGACTTGTTGAGCAATTGTTGGCTCACCCCTTTTTGTTGTTATTCACCTTATTATTTTCAGTTAAGAAGGAAAATGAAACCTCTCAGGACTCGATTAGTAAAGAAGCGAGTCAGGCCGCGGGACCCTCTCATACCCAAGGTATTGATTCCAATCTAGGAAGAAAGCTTTAAGATGTCTGAATAGGTGGAGTGTAGATAGTTAGTGTATGTGTTTGAATAAAGATGAACTTAGTTTAAAACTGGTTAGACAATGATTTTTAATAAAGAGAGTTTGTAAGATTTTGAATTTGGTTTGTAATAAAATAGTTAGTGGTTCTTGTTTTCATACTTCAACCTAAAAAGATCCTGGTTAGTGTTAAAGGGGTTTAGATATATTTCATTATTATGATTATTCAGATTGCACAGGTTTGGAGATTAGCTAGTAACCCCCAGACTTATACCCCCGGTGTGGAGGGCGTTATACTAGGGGGTGCAGAGATTCTCCGAGGGTTTCTCCTTCCAACTTGTATAATTCTTATGTATTATTCACTTCCCATTTGAGTTTTGGGAGCAATATTCCTTGCTATTTCTTCATCATTATCCATTTCACATTGGGGAGCGGCCACCTCGTGTAGCCATATAGCACAAGGCGCACCCTAAAAGGTCCTAGGACGTTTCCTCAGAGCCCAGATCATTACTTGCATTTTGATAGTTGCATTCGTTCTCCCATAGCTCCGGGACAACTTCTATGAACTCCTTCATCAATACTTACTTTTTCGTCATCATCTGTTATCATAGCGATCATCGTATAATCCTTGTTGTAGCGACCGTCGTAGCCTCTCTTGTTACGTCCGTCGTAGATCTCCTTTGTGATGAACGTCATGGACCTTTGTGCAAAACCTTATGAATAGTTGTCGTAAATCCTCATTGTTGATGGTCGTCGCAAATGACCACCCACACGGCTAGCACCGTGTATGGCGTGCCCGGGGCTCCAACGATGCGTTCTCCGAAACTCATCCTTCTTCTTCCTTGATGATGATTTGACCCATTTTCTTGAAGATCCGATAAAATACTCGTGATGATTTTATGCCGTAAAAATTAACCCCCCCCCATTTTGTAGTTTGTTAAGAAACAAAATGGAACATGCCCTTCACTTCCTTCAATCTTCCGTAAGTAGTTCTAGTCTTCTTTTTCGCAAAACCCTTCACAAGTAAGCTTCCTTCCGTGAGTATGCGAAAGCTTGTTCTTCCGTAGAAAATTATTTAGTTGACAAAATTTACCGTGAAATTTTCTTTCGAGATTCCATGATGAGTCCTTCAATTTTTCTTTTGAAAAAATCTTCCACAAACACTTCTGAAAATCCGTAAAAAAAATTCTTTCTTCCCATTGTTAGAGTTGTGCGGAGTGCGCCCTACCTCCCGGGAGTTTTTTTGGGGGGTTGAAACTTCAACCAATTTAAAAATTTTCTTTCAGATATACATCTCTTCTTCATCTTCATATAATTTCCCATAAACTTGCATTTTAAATATGCATAACTTGAAGTTCTTATAGCATCTTCGTATTGATCTTCAATTATGTTATGAGAGTATATTGGAATTGAAAATAAGGACACCAATTTACACCACTCTCACACATGACGGCACGGTCGAGGCACGCCATAGGGATCTCATCCGCGATCCCCGCTTTTTTCTTCACGGGGCGCACCCGGGGTGTTCCCAGAACCTTGGGTGTGACCCTTATTTCCTCGTTGGGGCTTGCCTTAACTCCTTCAAAATATTTTTTGATTTTTGTTGATATTATGGCTCGTCTTATCCTTTTTTTTCTTTTCTTTAATGTAGATGGATGACAATTCTTCTCCGTTTTTTCACTCATTTTGCGAAGTTCAACCTTCGATATGGATTTTTCCCTCTTTTCAACTTTTGTCGCCATCTTCGTTACTTCATCTTTTCGAATCTTTCTTAAAGCAGATTTGTTGAGGGGAGATCGCTTTATCTCCTTAGAGCAGCTTTGTTGAGGGGAGATAACATAAATTATATTCTACAACATATATACCGTGAACATAAAAAAACACTCCAAAATACTTTCATATTTTTAGTAAGAACACATTGATTAAATCAAAGTAACAGTACTTAAAAGGACAAAAAGAAAAAAATGTGAAAGAACCAATCTATCTATATGCTTTACTAATAAGAAATACTCTTTTATATATTTATATAGATAACCTTATTTGATTTTGTTATGGCTCGATTCTCTATAACTACTTATTTGTACAAGTTTGTTTATAGTATAACGTCTATGATTTCACTTGCATTCAATTTATGATTATTACATATAATTATACACTTTTATCATGTCATGATGGCTAATTTAACAAATTAAATAATATTTTATATTACTATTTTAATCTGGGTTTGTGATTTGGCACTGGTTATTTAGTAGTAATAGCATAATATTGTATTCGCATGGTCTTTAAAAATTATATAAATGACTGAGCTACGATATAAAAAAGTTAGAAAAAAAAATCTTTTATACCATATTGTGTAATTATGATTACTAGGATAAATAAAAAGTAAAATTATAAAAATTGGCAGAAGTAAGAAAACAAGATAATTTGATCCAAAAATAAAATAGGGTGTGCATGAATAAATTTAGGGTGTGTATAAATACTATCCAATTTAATCCACAATAGCTTATAGTCATTACATCCAATGCGATAAGCTGATTAAATAATTTGACATTTCATGTCGAGGTTAAATATATAAAATTGTCTGACAAGAGTTTGGAGTTTGAATTTTGTACGACTCATTAAATTTTGGTCTCAAAACTCGTGATGTTTTTGCTTGGCTTTGTTTGTCTACTATTTTTAGCATAAGCTAAAAATGGGTAAATAAGCTAATCGGTCATTATACAATATCAAAACTTTAACTTGGATTATCAGTCGAAAAAAAATTACAGTTAAACACTTGAATAATAAAAATATTTCAAGTAAGTTTGTCTAGTTAGTCCCAATAAATTCATTGACGGAATAGTGTTCTGTAAACTGATATCACATCAAGTTTAAACAGCAAACTGGTCACTCAACTTTGTATATTTTCAATTAGGTTATGAACTAATTTATTCAGAAAGTTTACGGTTTCATCAAAAAATAACTTTTTTTATCTTTTTTTCCAAAATTCTACATTTATTTAATTAATTTTTCTTATCCTTAAAAAAAATTGTTTAAGCATATTTACCCTACAAAAGATATTTTTTATCACAAAATTATAGTATAAAAATTGTAGAAAATGAAAATATCTTTTAAAAAATTTGAAAGCAACAATTTATTGCTTACAATATTTGCTACGATTTTTTTAAGTGAATATAACGTAAAAAAATAAAAATGAACTACACCTAGTTAGTACATTATATAATCGATTATTTTTGAAATGGCTTAAATGTATTTTAATTTTTTTGACCCTATAACTGATATTTTCTAGAAAAATATAAAGTATAAAATTTACGTAGTACGAAAAATCTTTCCGAAAATACCAATATCAACAAATTTTGACTGGGGATAATTTTTTTACAAATTGTTTTGAGTGATTTTTTTCTCGTAGGGAACCCGCGGCTGCTACCCTTCGGGTGCGCACTGAGTATACCTCACGGGCTCGCGCAATAACTTACAAACCACGTGAACCAAGATAAACCACACTTAAGCGAAAAAATTTCGTTCACGAGGCATAATTATAAATTCTCCTCCCATGGGATTGAATCTATGACCAAAATAATAATTATCCTCTTGCTGAGCCAACTGAGCCAACCCTTGCGGGCAGTTTTGAGTGATTATATTATAAAAGAAATTGAAAAATGAAATATACCCATTTAATTAATTATAAAAATAAAAAAATGATTTTTATTTAATTTTTTAATAAAACTCAATCTTATTTTAAAAAAATAAGAATAAAAATTTATTTAATTCCTTTCCAACCTCACGAACCCATTTAAAAGTTTTCAGATTGTTTTTTGTTTCAACGAACAAGCGTAAAATTCATTAAAACATTAGAACCCAATTGGAACAACCTTACAATATTTTCGTAAAATTAAAAATAATCTAAATAAATATCCATTTTGTTTTCATATCGCTTAACAAATTGAATATGCAAATTTTTCCATCTAAAAAGTATTACAATAACATAACAAGTAATCCAACCTACACCATTTGTGAAACTAGTGACATGACAATTAACCTTCGTATAAGTATAATCTGTACTCCAATTTTCAGAACTACCAATTATATCAACTGATATTGGAGAAACAAATATCCCAAAATATGAACAACTTTTTATTGTAAAAGTTGACATCTTGCGATATTAACCACCGTCTCATATAAATCATTCTCAGAAAAACTACCGAAACACGTAACATGACACACAAAAATAGAAAAACATAATACACTAACGTCTCAAATAGACGACACGAGTAACAACCTTCATAACAAGGGACTCAACAAGATTTCATCCAAAAAGGATTAAGTCTCGGTTTTATTGAAAAAATTGATAAATAGAAGAGAGTACAGGAGGGAGCGAAGGGGAGGGGGAAGAAGGATCCGAGAGGGGAGGGGGTGAATGTGTTTTATTATTTTATGCTTTTTTTAAGCTTTTTATGGTTGAAAAAGTAAATTAAATCTTGTAGTGAAATGTGTTATTGCAGAAATTAAACATGCAATAATAAAGAACACAGATCTTTCAAAACTCACTTAATTTTATATTAAAATTAAGAATGTTTTGCTATAAAAAATTTAGGATCTTTGTTAATAAAGAGTTTAGCTTCTTCTTGAGAGGGTTACAAGATTTTATATCTAAATTGTTACTACTGACTAAAGGACCATTTTCAGCTTTATAATTTAGTTAACTGCTGGTTTACACAGTGTACAATAATACATGCTATTAACTTTAGTAAACTGTCACTTGTCATTTCCATTTTAGGAAAAGTGTATCTTCTATTTCTTGCTTTGCATATCTTAACATCCTGTGTTACTTTGATCTTTCTTTGTTAGTTAATCTTCACCATTGATCTTGCACATCATTCAAGCTGCTTTTTGTAGACTTGTTAGTCCAGCTGGTTGGATTGTTTGTTGATTGTTAATCTTGGATATTGAACTGGTCTGCAACTTTATACTTTGAGATTTTACCTCGAGATCTCCATTTGGTCTCTAGAGAACTTGACATCTTGATAAGTATATTGGCTTATAAAGATCTCTAATACTCCATAGTTAATTTGACTTATAGAGGTCTCTGAGTTCTTTATAAGAGAATTTGGCTTGTCGAGATCTCTAGTCTTTATATCTTCACTTTGACTTATCGACATCTCTGAGTTCTCTAGTGGCTTATTGACTTATAGATAACTCAGAGTTCTCTAGTCAAATTTGACTTATCGATAACTCAGTGTTCTCTAGTGAATTTTGGTTTATCGATATCTCTGAGTTCTCTAGTGGAATTTGACTTATCTATAACTCTGAGTTCTCTAATGAATGTTGACTTGTCGATAACTCTGAGTTCTCTTGTGAAGAAATGACTTGTCGATATCTCCAATCTTCATGTTTTCAATTTGCTTCTCGATATCTGTGTGAGTTCTCTATAAGTTTTTCTAACTTCTCGATAAGTCATTTGGAGTTCTCGAGTGACTTCTCTATAACACTAAACCTATGACTTGTAGAGATCTTTGACTTAGAATATTTTTATCCAAACAGATTTATTTAACTCCAAGCTTCTTCATAATTCTTTTGAGGCATGATCTTCTTGATTTTCTTCCAGCTAGAATCCTTAGACTTGATATTGTTTAAAGACTACTAGGTCAGCATCTAGCACAGTTATCCTCATAGGATTAAATAGTCACATAAACAGTCATATCACTATCAGAGTTTAGAAATTCACATCAGACAACAATCAGTACTTAAGCAATTTTCAATTATGCACAGAATACACAAAGAAAGTAATATCTGTAAATATTGATCATAAAGTCTGATGTATCAGAACAAAACTAAGCAGATTTAGAGAAAGAACCTGAAACCATTCCAAGTTCATTTACCAATCTTGTAAAAGTAGCTTCACACAGTGGTTTTGTGAAGATATCTGCTAGTTGTTGATCTGTTGGAACAAAGTGCAATTCCACTGTACCTTCATCCACATGTTCCCTTATGAAGTGGTACCTAATACTGATGTGCTTTGTCATTGAGTGTTGAACTGGATTACCTGTCATAGCAATAGCACTTTGATTATCACAGTAAATAGGAATTTTAAAATATGTTAACCCATAATCCAGTAACTGATTCTTCATCCAAAGAATCTGTGCACAACAGCTTCCTGCAGCAATGTACTCTGCTTCTGCAGTTGATGTGGAAATTGACTTTTGTTTCTTAAGAAACCAATCTGCCTCCAAGAAATTGGCAGCTTCCACTTGTGCTTTTCCAGTCAATTTTGCAACCTGCAAAATCTGCATCTGAGTAACCTATTAGTTTAAAATCTGATTCTCTGGTATACCACAATCCCAGATCAGCTGTTCCTTTAAGATACTTGAAAATTCTTTTCACAGCTGATAAGTGAGGTTCTCTTGGATCTGCTTGAAATCTTACACAAAGACAGGTAGCATACATGATATCAGGTCTACTAGCAGTTAGATAGAGTAACGAGCTAATCATACCTCTGTAATCAGTAATATCTACTGATTAACCAGTATCCTTATCCAGTTTTGTTACAGTGGCCATGGGAGTGGATGCACTTGAACAATCTTACATTCCAAATTTCTTCAGCAAATTTCTGGTGTACTTTGTTTGACAAATAAAAGTGCCTTCTTCATTCTGCTTGACTTGAAGGCCCAGAAAATAGCTAAGTTCCCCCATCGTACTCATTTGATATCTTGACTGCATCAGTTTGGCAAACTTCTTGCAAAGTCTGTCATTTGTAGAACCAAAGATGACATCATCAACATATATCTGAACCAGAAGTAAGTCATTTCCATGGTTGAGGTAGAACAGTGTTTTCTCTATAGTTCCTCTGTTAAATCCACTTTCCAGAAGAAACTGAGCTAAAGTCTCATACCATGCTCTTGGAGCTTGCTTAAGGCCATAAAGTTCTTTATCAAGCCTGTAGATATGATTAGGATATTTGGGATCTACAAAGCCTGGAGGTTGTTCAACATATACTTCCTCCTCCAATTCTCCATTGAGAGAAGCACTTTTCACATCCATTTGAAAGACAGTAAACATTTTGTGAGCAACATAAGCCAAAAATATCCTAATGGCTTCCAATCTAGCAACTGGTGCAAATGATTCATCATAATCAATTCCCTCCTGTTGAGAATATCCTTTTGTAACTAACCTTGCCTTATTCCTTATAATTATGCCATCACTATCAGTTTTGTTTCTGAATACCCACTTTGTACCAACAACAGATCTATTCTTTGATCTTGGCACTAGGTTCCAGACTTTGTTTCTTTCAAATTCATTTAACTCTTCCTGCATTGCTTGCACCCAATCAGCATCTTGAAGAGCTTCTTCCACTTTCTTTGGTTCAGTCTGAGAAAGAAAAAAATTGTAAAGACATTCACTTGAAGTAGCTGTTCTAGTTCTGACACCTGCATCAGGATTTCCAATTATTAAGTCAGGTGTATGTGATTTAGTCCACTTCCTTGCAGATGGAAGGTTTCTCTAGAACTGGATGCTCCCCCATGATCCATGATATCTTCATCAACATTTTCTGATGCTCCCCCTGAAACTATGCTCTCTGAGTTGGATCCTTCAGAATTTAAGTTTTCAGAACTATCAGAACTTGGCTTATCAGAACTTGACGAATCAAAACTTGAAGAGCCAGTTGTATATTCTGATGCTTCTTGAGATGTAGTTGTATCTTGAGTATGCTCCCCCTGCATAGGTGCATCTTCCTTTGCGTAGTCACCACAGTTTCAATAACATCAGAGTTTAATCCATCAGAGTTTAATCCATCAGAGTTTGTAGTATCAGGATTTAGACTATCAGGATTTTCAGTATCAGAATTTAAGTCTTTATTTTCAAATCTCAGCTGATCATGATCATTGAAATCTTCAAGTCTAGTAATCTTCTTATCATCAAAAGAGACATTGATAGATTCCATGACCACTCTTGTTCTCAAGTTATAGACTCTGAAGGCTTTTGTGGAAAGTTATCCAACAAAGATTCCTTTATCAGCTTTTAGATCAAATTTGGATAGATGTTCAGGGTGAGTCTTAAGAACAAAACATTTGCATCCAAATACATGAAAATACTTCAGATTTGGCTTCTTTTTCTTCACCATCTCATATGGTGTCTTTCCTTGCTTCTTAATGAGAGTTGCATTCTGAGTAAAATAAGCAGTCTGCACAGCTTCAGCCCAGAAATAGGTTGAAAGCTTTGCTTCATCAAGCATTGTACATGCAGCTTCAATGAGAGTTCTATTCTTTCTTTCAACAACTCCATTTTGCTGTGGAGTTCCAGGAGCAGAAAATTCCTGCTTGATTCATGGTTTTTGTAGAACTCTTCCATTATCAAATTCTTGAACTCAGTACCATTATCACTTCTTATTATCTTCACAGAATCTTTGACCAATTTATCCAGTTGCCTGATATGATCAATCAAGATAGATGCAGTTTCACTTTTTGTGTGCAAAAAATACACCCATGTGTATCTGGTGAACTCATCCACTATGACCATAGCATATTTCTTCTTTGCAATAGACATGACATTTACTGGACCAAATAGATCAACATGTAGTAGGTGATAAGGCTCAAGAATTGATGATTCAGTCTTGCTCTTGAATGAGGATTTCCTTTGTTTAGCCTTCTGACAAGAATGAAAAAGGCCATCAGGAGCAAATACTGACTTTGGCAGTCCTCTCACAAGATCTTTCTTGACTAATTCAGTTATATTGTTGAAATTTAAATTAGAGAGTTTCTTGTGCCAGTTCCAGCTTTCTTCAATTGATGCTCTACTAATCAGACAGATTGTAGAACCATCAGTACTTGTTGAAAGCTTGGCTTCATAGATGTTACCATGCCTGTATCCTTTCAGAACAGCTTTGCCTGTAGATTTGCTAATAACTTCACAGTGTTCTTCAAAGAAATCCACATGATAACCTCTGTCACAGATTTGACTAACACTCAGCAGATTGTGTTTAAGTCCTGAGACCAGAGCTACTTCTTTAATGATGACATTCCCAAGATTGATATTGCCATATCCCAACATTTTTCCAATATTGCCATCTCCATAAGAAACACTTGGGCCAGCCTTCTCCACAAAGTCTGATAGCAGGGCTTTATTTCCAGTCATATGTCCTGAACATCCACTGTCCAGAACTAGGATGTTCTTCCTGTTGCCCTGCAATCACAAAGACCACTAATGATCAGTTTTAAGGACCCAGACTTGCTTGGATCCTTTGGCCTTTTTAAGTTTGTTAATATTTGCAGCGGATTTAGCATCAGAGTTTATGTTAACAGTTTTCTTATCAGATTTTGTAATATCAGACTTTGCATCAGAACTTACACTAGAAGGAATAATGCTAAATTTCTTTACAGAAGGTTTTATTTGATAATAATCATAGTATAGACTATGATATTCCTTACAAGTATAAATGGAATGCCATAAACTACCACAATGAAAACAAGGATTTTGTGGCTTATATCTAACAGACTGACTCTTAACTCCTGACTTTGAAGGTAAGGAGTTTATGTTCTTATTCTTCCTGCAAAAAGAAGCTAGATGGTTAGAACTTCCACAGTTATGACACATTTTTCTAGGAGCATCAGGAACAGGCTTATAATCATTGCTTTTATTCACACCTTCCTTTCCATTCCTATTTTTCCTAGGTGATTTTACCTTGTTTGCATTCTTAACATCTTTCAGCTTATGCTTAAGCTGCTTCTTTGTCATTAAGCCTACATTTACTTCAGTTGTCTTTTCCTGTTTTAGTTTGTCAGAAGTTAATTCCTTTTTAACTTCTGATTTCTCAGTATCAGACTTTACAGCTACAAACTTAACAGGTTTTAACTTTAGCTTTTGTTTAACAACTATAGGCTTAATATCTACAGTTCCTTTATCATTCTTATCCTTTCCATAACTTAAGCCCTCTTTCCAGTTTTCACTACTTAACAAATTCTGAGTTGTTCTGCCAGAGTTAGTCCAAGTCCTGATAATCTCTCTTTCCTTTTCTAACTCAGTTTTTAGAGATTCATTTATTTTAAGTACTTCATCCCTAACATAGAAAGCATCATCTCTATCTTTCTGAGTTTGATGGAACATGACTAACTCTTTTTCTAAATAATCATTCCTCTTTTTACAAGAAAGATTTTCAGAAGTTAATCTTTCACATGTTAAAGTTTGATCTCTATAGCTAATGAATATGATTTTAAGATATCTTCTCAACTCATTAATATCATCAGTATGAAAGGCATAAGTAGTTTGAGGTACCTTTAACTCAGCAGCTTCAGAACTGCTTTCAGCACTTGCCATATCAGCATTTGCCATCAAGGAATAATTCTCCTCACTTTCAGAATCTGAGGTGTTTTTTCAGCTTTTGTTCTTTGTGACAAGAGCCTTGCCTTTGTCACTCTTCACTTTCTTGCAATCAGGAGATATGTGGCCTTTCTCACCACAGTTGTAGCATTTGACATTTGTATAATCTCCTCTGTCAGACTTTCCTCATTTGCCCTCAGATTTTCTGAAATTCTTCTTATCAGAACTTGCACCTTTCCTGGAAAACTTCTTTCCCTTCCTGAACTTCCTGTATACAATCTTCGTGATTCCTTTCACCATAAGAGCACACAGCTTCATCATCTCTTCATCAGCATCCGTCTCAGGCAAGCTTTCAGATTCTGAGTCATCATCACTATCAGAACTTGATGACTCAGTATCAGACTTTGTGAAGAGAGCTTTACCCTTGCCTTTCCTTGAGGTAGCTGTCTTGGGGGATTCTTCTTCAGCCTTAAGAGCAACTGTCCTTGACCTTCCTCCTTTCCTCTTGCTTCTTTGTTCCATCTCAAGTTCATGAGTCTTGAGCATCCCATAAATTTCATCAAGAGTCGTTTCATCAAGATTATAGTTGTCTCTTATAGTTGTTGCCTTCAAATCCCAGCTTTCAGGAAGAGCTAACAGGAATTTAAGGTTTGAATCTTCAAGATCATACTCCTTATCAACCAGTGACAAATCATTCAAGAGCTTGACAAATCTGTCATATAAATCAGTCAATGACTCAGTTGGCTTTGAGTCAAAGTGTTCATACTCTTGAGTGAGTATTGTCTTCCTGTTCTTCTTGATCGAATCAGTTCCCTGACATCTTGTTTCCAAGGCATCCCATATCTCCTTTGCAGTCTTGCAGTTAATTACCCTGTTTGACATTACATTATCAATGGCACTATGCAGTAAGTGTCGTACCTTCGCATCCTTAGCAATTGAAGCGATATCTTCAGCAGTGTAATCACTCTTCTCCTTTGGTACAGACTTTGCTGCTTCACCTGCAACTGCAACTGCGAGCTTTGTTGGATTGTGAGGTCCTTCCTTGATTCTGTCAAGATATTCTGGATCTGTAGCTTCCAGAAACATAGTCATCCTCACCTTCCATATGGGATATTCAGACGGTTTCAATATGGGAACTCTAATAGTCTCATATCGACTATGGATTTGTGTCTTTGGTGGTTCTTCAGTTTTGGTGGGCTTGGTTGGAGTTTCTGCTTCAGACATGATTGTTTTTGGATCTTAAACTGTTTGTGTGTTAACAGATAGGCTCTGATACCACTTGTTAGGTCACACACACTGTAGAGGGGGGTGAATATAGTGTATAGCACAATCAAATCGAATTCTAATAACACAAGTAACAGAAAACAGACTTTATTCAAAGCAATAAATTATGTTACAGTATGGAACTGTCCTCTCTCAGTGATGAACAAATATCACGAGAGCTGCTAGGGTTACAATGAATAATATTCTCGATAATGATAACACTTTTAGTGTAAACCCTATGTCTGTGTTTATATACTACACAGTTACAAGATAATCGCTAATTGATATAGAATATAATTCTGCTTCCTAAAATATATCAATCGGATATCTTTTCTTCCAAGTATTCTATTCTTCATAGAATTCCTTCTTCATGCATATATCTTCTTACGTTTGTCTTGATCTTTTTTTCCTTTCAATCAGCCGCCTTCCTTATCTAAATATTTCCTTTAAGTCCTGATATTATCTTCTGATAAATATCTTTTGAACCTTAAGTACTGATGACTTAAGTTCTGACTTCAGTATAAGTGCTGATTTCAGTTAAGTACTGATTTGTCCTGTTTAAGTAAGATCTGAAAACTAAACATAAATTATATTAGACATGACATTATCAAATATATCTAACAAGAAATGACTTGTCGATATCTCCAATCTTCATGTTTTCAATTTGCTTCTCGATATCTGTGTGAGTTCTCTATAAGCTTTTCTAACTTCTCGATAAGTCATTTGGAGTTCTCGAGTGACTTCTCTATAACACTAAATCTATGACTTGTAGAGATCTTTGACTTAAAATATTTTTATCCAAACAGATTTATTCAACTCCAAATTTCTTCATAATTCTTTTGAGGCATGATCTTCTTGATTTTCTTCCAGCTAGAATCCTTAGACTTGATATTGTTTTAACAAAAAGACTCCAGTCTGCTCTTTTACATTTTTACAGACTTTAAATGTAACAAGTACAAATGCAAACTAAGATTACAATACAACTTATTAGGGTTGTCAATTTGACTTAGTTTTGTTAAAGTACAGGCATGTCTTGCACAACATGTCTCAAAAAGACGACACGAATAACTAACTTCATAACAAGAGACTCAACAAGATTTTATCCAAAAAGGATTAAGTTTCGGTTTTATTGAAAAAATTGATAAATAGAAGAGGAGAACGAAGGGGAGGGGGAGGAAGGATCCCAGAGTGGAGGAGTGATGGCTAGAAACCCTATATATGGGAGTCGACTTTCATAAACTCTAAAATTTTCAAAAAGTTTAGTTATGAATTAACATCTAAATTTTAAGTTTTGACGTGACTGCTGGAATGGGTTTTAGGAGACAACTTATGTGGCATCACTTTACGGATTTCCGTCAATATTCAACGCATTTCAGCGATCGTGCAAATATTTTGGAGTTCATTAATGTTATTGAAAGTTCTATGTAATTCAACATTACAAATGATATTTTTTTTGTGAGTCGGTAATTCAAGTAAAAATTTTGATATGATAGAGTGACTAATTAGCTCATTTATATTTTTTAAAATGTGAACTATTTACCACATCTATAATTCGTAAAAGCATTATTTGTCAAATTCAAAGCATATTCTTTGTACATTCATAACATCATCTAAAGCATATTTCTCTGAGAGAGTTGCATGCATTTTGTATTCTTCCTCTCGGAGTGAAAGGATAAAACTAGCACTATAATGACATTTTCCCTCTTTGTAAACTAATTTGCATGCATTTTTGTAAGCTTCCTTTGGGGTTGAACAGATAAGGACTGTAATTAATGATAGCTTCATCAGCAGTAGCTATGTGGAAAGAGTCTGTGGTTTATCTGCATGCAGTATGCAACCTGTCCAGCATGCAAACTATGATCTGTCATGTCCATGCACCCCTTTAGTCCTATAAATACCAAACGATTTCCCTTCGCTACTTCACATCAAAACAACACTAACAATTACAGTTAGCTTCTTATATCAACAATGGCTTTCAAGTTGTCTTTGATATTCTTTACTTCTTTTCTGCTACTCCACAGCTGCATTGCTTGGAGAAATGACTTGCAGGAGCAACAAGAGTGCAACTTCGACCGCCTCAGTGCCCTACAACCTACCTCTAGTGTCGAGGCAGAAGGAGGTAGAACCGAATTCTGGAACCCCGATACTAAGGAGTTTAGGTGTGCTGGTGTGGCTTTCCTCAAACACACTATCCGTCCTAAAGGCCTCTTTGTTCCCTCTTACACAAATTCTGTATTGATGGTCTTTGTTGAAGAAGGTATTATTGTTATATAATAGTTCTCTAATTTAATTATGATAAATCATTGTATTTGATGATAAATTTGTATGCACTGTTGGCAGGCAGGGGATTTTATGGAGCTGTGGTGCCCGGTTGTCCTGAGACTTTCCAATCACCTCAGGAACAAAGTGGCGAAAGACCAAGAGATAGGCATCAGAGAGTCCACAACTTCAGAAAGGGTGATTTGCTTGTTATACCAGCTGGAGTTGCACACTGGCTGTACAACAATGGTGATCAGGACATCAAAGCTGTTGTGATGTTTGACACCACCAACAGGGCAAATCAGCTTGACAGCATTCCCCAGGTTTTTATAGTTTTGAAATCAATACTTCTAAACATTTGTTACTGTATTAATAAAACCATACTTATTGATGTACTACCCTGTTCCAGAGATTTTTTATTTTAGGAAATCCACAAGGAAAACAACAGGGACAGCAAGAACAACAATTAATCCAACAATTCCAAGGGGACAGTATTCTCAAACCCTTTGATGCGGAGATTTTAGCACAAGCATTCAAGATGAACCGAGAAATGGGAAGTAAGCTTAAGGGCGAGAATGTCAAAGAAGGTCACATAATCACAGTCGAAAAGGAGCTTCAAGTAGAAAGGCCAGAAAGACCACAGCAAGAAGAGCACGGCCAACAAGGACAAGGAAAAGAGCATGGCAATGGCTTGGAAGAAACCAGCTGCTCCGTGAGAATCAGGGTGAACCTTGACAACTTAGATCGAGCTGATATCTTCAATCCACAAGCCGGATATCTAACCTCCCTCAACAGCCACCATCTACCCATCTTAAGAGATGTCAGACTTAGCGCTGAAAGAGGTCATCTCCGCAAGGTGATTTTATCTATTTTTGATAGTTAAACTCAGGCACAACACTTTGTTTTAATTCATATTTTAAAATGTGTACTAATAATCGCAACAACCTCTTAATGAGCAGAACGCAATTATGGGACCATTCTGGGTGTTGAACGCACACAGCGTCGTGTACCCGACAGATGGACAAGCAAGAATCCAGATCGTAAACAACCAAGGGAAACTGGTGTTTGACGGGCGTGTAGAAAAAGGACAGTTGATCCTGGTGCCACAGAATTTCGCGGTGCTGATCCAAGCAGGAAACCAGGGATTCCGATGGGTGGCGTTTAAGACCAATGACAATGCAATGATAACTCCTATTGCAGGCAGGGCCTCAGTGTTCAGGGGATTACCAGCAAGTATTCTGGCCAATATTCTCCAAATTTCAGAGGAGGAAGCATCTAACCTCAAATATAGCAACTCCGAGACTATTATGTTCGCCCCGCAACAGCGTTCTCAAGCTGATAAATTCGTTAGAATGCTCATATAATGCTTGATTACTGAGAATAATTAATAAGTTACTTGAAAAAGATCATGGGAGACATGATATTTCCAGTTTTGAATAAAACGACATGCATTCTCCAGCAGCTGTAATAACTAATGTTGTTCTGTTTAGAGGTCTTTCAAATAAATTTCCAGTTTACTTTCAAGTTTGATCTTTAAAACACTACAAGAATTTCCAAAAATGCCAACAGAAATTAACAACGAAAATTAGTCTGTTGTAACTTACTAACATATTGCCAACAGAACCCAAAATGATTGAAAGTCATAAAAATAGTAACCAATACCTAACGGAATGCGAACAAAACATTTACCAACGGAACATTTTGTTGGCAAAATAGGCGCCAAAAGAGCCCGCGCAAACCCACCAACGGAACTAGCAACAGATTCCCATCACAAAGTTTCTAACGGAGTAGTAACGGATTAGTAATGAATTGGAACTCTGCTCCGTTAGTAATCCATTGGTAATTCGTAATAAAAATAAATCGGTTAAAATGATAATAGTTGTTGCTGTCTTAGTAAATGTAAAGTGTTAATATCAACCTACCCGGCAGTAAATGCAGTCCTCGCCTACCTTCCAGATCTTTTATTCAAAATACATTCCACAGTCATTTTCTATTTTTCTTCTTCTGCTTTGTTTACTTGGACATTCTCACAAAACTCATAAATCAAGACATAAGATTTATTTGTAATATATCAAGGTTAGTTTTTCTTCAATTATATTTTCATAATTATAACATGTGTTTTGAGCTTATTTAAGTACGTAGTTAACTTTTTCTTGCAAAATCTGTTTATATTAATGTTGTTATTTTGCATATTACTTATAGCTTAAATAATTTTTTGATGATAGAGTTTAGAAGCTTCTTAGTTTATTAGTAAATTGGGTGAATGTCTCTCATCAGCTATTATTTTGTGCTTAGCAAAAAAGAAAATTAGTGTCCTTTTATGTCTCCAAGAGTTGTGTAATTTTGTTGGTTTTAGTGGTCAATTGGGTCTCATTTGCTTTTTAAAAAGCTGGTCATATAACTCTCGGTTAATACATTTACTACTTCTTTTGGCCTTAATGGCCTCCACAATCTGTTCAAAGTTTTTTAAAAGAATTACAGTTTTCATGGCCTACTAAACCAATTTTGGAATGGATATATGGGTTGTGATTGGTGTAAGCCCAATTATGTTTAGTTGGATAGATTGATTATATCTCTGCAAACCCAGTCATATAATTTGCAAAGGCCTTTTGTATATATACTAACTTCTAGTTATGAATATTTTATAGTTACGAATTTTTTTTTGTAGGTTATAGAATAGTTATTAAATATGGATATGGATCGAGGTTGGATGTATCAAAGGATCGATAGTGGACGTTACCTAACTCCGGCTTTTGTAAGTGGGTTGGAAAACTTTATGCAATATGTGATATCTCGAGAAGAGTCTATGAATGGGACAAATATTCAGTGTCCATGTTTTAAATGTGAGAATCGCGAATTTTGGAATGGGGAGACAGTAAAATTGCACTTATTGAAAAAAGGGTTTGTAAGAGATTATTACATGTGAGATCGACACGGATAGCCATATGTTTCTAGACAAAGTGGAGAAGAATCATCCACACATTACTCCAATTTTCAAAGTAGAAGAGATGATGACAACCTAATGTATAACATGGTGATGGATTTCGCTGGTTCAAGTTTTGATCCCGAGATGCCAAATGCAGAAGCACATAAGTTGTATGATATTTTAAAATCATCCGAGACGGAGTTATATGCAGGTTGTGAACTTCTCAGTTGTCTGCCATGGCTCAGATGTTGAGTTTGAAATCTGACCATTGTTGGTCAGAGGCATGTTATGATCAGACATCACAGTTCTTAAAAGGCATCTTGCCTCAAGATAATACACTTCTTGATAGCTTCTATAGTACGAAGAAGTACATGGAAGAGTTGGGGCTTCCTTCCGAACAGATCGATTGTTGTTTTAATGGATGCATGATATATTGGGGTGAAGACATCAACATAGAGTCATGTAAATTTTGTTCACATGCAAGATATAAAACAAGACCTAAAGGTTCCAAGAAGGGGAAAAAGAAAGTGCCTTTTAAAAGGATGGTCTATTTTCCATTGGCACCGAGGTTGCAAAGGTTGTATGCTTCACCTACGACAGCTACCCATATGAGATGGCATGCCGAACATTATCAAGAAGAAGGTGTGATGCGTCATTGTTGTAATAACCCCAATTTTTGGAATTTTTGAGACCCTTATGAATAGTGTTTTGCTGATTATGCTGATTAAGAAAACTTTTCATGCCACACTATGAAGGGGTTCTTTTATTGATCTTCTGGGATATTATTAGTACTCTATGTGGTATATAAGTGAATGTAAAGATCGTCAGAATTCAAATCTGAACACTTTGATTTTTCCCGAAAATCCACCAGATACCGAAAGAATTGAGTATAAGGTAACAGAATAAAAAGGATTTAAATTCAAGGATTATAAGAGAGGATCGTAAAAGGAATATAATGTATTTAGAAAGGTTAAGGGAACCTAAGTAATAAGATCCCGGGTATGATCCCTCAAACGATAAACGAAAACGAAAGTTAAGCGAACCGTATAACAGATCAGCGGTCATTAGCCAAATAATTAAAAGCTAATCAAAGGGATTAGTGAGGATGATGTCATCAAACCAATAAGAAGAGGACAAAGGAGGGAGGGTGACATCACATGGTGACATAAGCATGACCAAGCAAAGTGTGTTGTTGGTTGAATTAGAACCACACAAAAATTACCATGGTAAAAAGGTAACAAAACAAATCAAAAGCAATCAACCAAGCCAAAACAATTCATTTCATCAAAATTAGAAGTTGACTTCTCTTCTTCAAGAACAAAAGCTCTCGGCTTTTTCTTCTTAAACCAAGGAAGAAATTTCAAAACCCTAGCAACACACCTTCAAAAATCAAGAGGTTTGTTTCTTTAGCTTCCATAATTCATAACTTAGATGAGCCATAAGTTAAAGCTCAAGATTCCATGATTTACATAGCTAATCAATTCATCAAAGTTCTTGGTGAATAGTGTTTTTAAGAACTAACTTTGTATTTTCTTATGTTTTCTTCAAGATTCAAGCTTAGTAAAGATAACTAGTGGTTAATTAAAGATTCCTTATTGATTCTCCACTCTCCAAGGAAGGTATAACCCCTCCAAACCCTAACTTTATTTGAGTAATTAGGTTTAGTTTTGTTGTTATAATTCATGAGAGGCTTGCTTGTTGTGAATGTAGAGATTAGTTGGTTTTGTAAAGTTTTTGGAGTGGTAGTTCTTGGATTGTTGATTAATGAACTTAAGTGTAGTTTAAATTCATGTTTAAGAATAGTATAAATTGATAATGTAAAATTGTTGGGGCTGTTATGATGTAGTATGAATGGAGTTTTGGTTGGGATGTTGATTGTGAGATGATTGTGAGATGATTTGGAGTGGTTTAAATTTGGGTAATCGCGTAAACATAGCCGTCGTAATGTCCGATTTACTTTAGGCTGTTTTTGTT
This sequence comes from Apium graveolens, assembly GCF_009905375.1. Lineage (NCBI taxonomy): Eukaryota > Viridiplantae > Streptophyta > Magnoliopsida > Apiales > Apiaceae > Apium > Apium graveolens. The sequence goes on from NC_133648.1 coordinate 93,422,674, forward strand.
TTTAACATTAGTACCCGTGAACTCACTTCTAGGTTTTGACCATTGCTATGATTAGATAGTTCATGTTACAAGCTTCGTTTTGATATGTAGTTCGTTTGAATCCGATGAACGGTTTAGGAGAAACGACCGTTTTAAGTAACGGCGTTTCGCGAACGAATCATTACCCCTCGCCTTACTTTGAAACATAGGTTAAAGACCTAAAAGGACTATTTGGACTATGGAACATTTATGTAAAGTGTGTTAGGCAGTTGGTAAGGCATTCGCGAAAGAATCGCCTTAAAACTCGTAATGGTTAATTTATTAAAAATGGTGGAGCCGAGGGTGCTCGAGCGACTTAAGAGAATCAGTAAGCGCAAAGCGAGCGTTATAGTCTAAATTGGTTAAAGTATAGATTGATAAGTGACTTGGGTTTAATTCCAACTTATATGTTGTTTATAGGTTACCAGACTCGTCCCAAGCCATTTGTAACCCCCAGTCGCTCAGGCAAGTTTTCTATCCGTTATACTGTTGTTGTGATGTATACATTTGTATATGCATTATCTTGTGATAGATGCATGATGGTTATTTAGCAAATTCTTGCGATATATTGTAGCATGTGATATGGTATATATGCATGTCTGTTTCGTATTCTTGATACATATATCTGTTGATTCAGTTGATAATACATATGTTAGAGATAAGCGGTAATTTGCATATACCCTTAGTATAGGGGACCCAAAGGTGAACTTTTTCTAAAACCGGGAGTCGAGGCTCCCGAGTATAATATATATATATTTATATATATATATATATGAATAATTTTCAAAACTATTATTCGAATAAGGTTTATTCGATAACTTTATTTTATTAATGAATATTATTTTGAATATTCATTCGAGGACTTATGACTCCGATTATTTACTAATTATTATTCTTAATTTTATTAAAGAATAATGTGTCGATAATCAAACTTACTTTTGATTATTCAAATAAAGATAGTACTTGTTATAAGTATATCTTTGGTTATTTAATATTCATTGCAAGTATAAGTTTTAAAACTTCTACTTCAATTATTTTTATAAAGATTATTCTTTATGAGAATAATATTTAAATAATAATATTCGGATATTTTCTAATAAATTGGGACTGATTTATTCCATTAAATCAGCACTACTCCAAACATTCTTGAAAATGTTTGCGAGCCTTCAAAATGATTTTAAAAGTTAGAGCGGACCCCAAAACTCATTTTTTTATATATTTAAGATCTTCCTTTCAAAGGGGATTTAAATATTTGCTCAAAACCTGAGGGATCCGGCTCTGTGGTGTGTTTATATTCGCAACCAGGTTGCTATTTTGATAAAAGAGTTTTGATTACCTACCCAATACTCGGGAAGTAAAATTCTTGGAACAAGTTAATCCATTAACAGGCATCGCCTAGGAAATATCGGTGAGTTTCCCTTTCCAACTAGATACGACTTCTTGGTGGAGCCGTATCAACAAGTTTCTACTTGGGGAAAGTGGGGACGAGCTTTACGTTTCAGTCATGGATTTCATCTGAACTAGGAGTGGCGTAAGTGGTCGAGTGGCGCCGGCCCAGCCTAATTATATTGGCCCAAATGGCCTGGAAGTTCCGCTAAGACGGTCCATTTCTTAGGAGTCCAGTGTTCGGTTGACAAGTAAATCCGACAGGTTCTCCTCTATATGTAGAAAATGGTGGGGTTGTACTACTACGACTGATCATCGTAAGTGGTCTTCCTGGTGCGGCAAACTCCCGTAATGAGTTCATCATCCAATTGGATATTTCTGCAACACTACCCAGAGCACTTCGATAGGAAGGCTACGGTTGGGCGATTGTTGAGTGTTATCAGGGTCAAGCTTTCAAAATGATGTTTGCCTCAAATGAAGTATCTCGTAACTTCATTTTATTTTGATGATATTTTAAAGATTGATTCTATACAAGTTTTGTCTTGTATCTTAGTCTATGGGATGAACTAATTATAACTTGAACGGTGGTAGTTCAAGTAGTATTCGGAAAATATATAAGTATATTGGAGTATCTTGTAACTTCATCTTTTAAACTTATATCTAGTAAATGATTATCTTATGCATGACAAAGATTTTCAGAAAAACGTTGAGACAAGGTTAGATATATGAGATCACCTTGCAACGATATTTTTATACAGTTATAAACTGGAACTCTGTGTATATTATACATGGAAGAGGACTTCCAAGATTTTGAAAAGAATATATACATATATACTGAATATTTTGTGACTTGGTCTCGGTAAGATATCAAACTTGGTTCATTTCTTCTTGACCAAGACTTTCATGAGTACTATGAGAATGCTCATATATTGTAAATCATTATACATATTATTTTGGTGGGCTTGTTGCTCACCCTTGCTTTCTTCTTTCATCACACAACATCAAATAAACAAGATGAACAGGACCAAGCTTCCAATTCGCAAGTGGTAAGAAAATGTTCCGCGGTTTTCTGGAAGCGTCGATGCCGCCGTAGCTGAGGTAGGAGCTACCAATAGGCTAGGTTTTTAACTATTGATGAACCAGACTTATGTATAATATGAATTGTAATAATGGCAAAGAAATGTAAATTTATTCAGAACCTTCTTGAGGTGTAATGGCTTATTATGTGGAATAAAATAACTTGTGTTATTTTTTTTGGATATTCATCTCTAAGACTATAACTTGCGATGTGTGTGTGTATATTGTGGGGTCACAGTACGCAGTAATTGGTTGATTTTTAAGATTAAGTGTTGTTAAGGGATATGGAACTCGTGACAACCCGAATCCCCGACCCCGGATTTGGGGGTGTTACAATTGTTCAGACTCAGAGGAGTGGAAGCTGTAACACCCCCAGATCCGGGGTCGGGGATCCGGGTCGTCACGATCTTTCTCTCCACAATATCACTTCACTTAATTAATAATAATTAACCTCATGCTGTGACCCCACACTAACACACACCACAACCCGTTATAGTCTCAGAGATGAAATTGAAATAAGTACAAGTCTTTGAATCCGCAATTTAAAAGTTATTACAACCCAAAATGATTACTTGATAAATTTACAGTTAATTGCCATTATCTGCCACAAGTTATAATTATACATAATTGATTCTCAAAAGTAGATGGTCCGATCTACAGATAGATCTACCTCTGCAGCTATAGCAGCTATGATCTCAACGGGAAGGCGCGGGGCGCTTCCCACGCTATTGCGCTGGGTCTGCTGGAGTCTGGCCTTCCTTCCTAACTGTTGTTGTGTGATGAAGAAATAAAGCAAGAGTGAGCCTTACAGCTCGCAAGATAATATATAGTGTAATCAATAATGCAAGTATCTAATAGATAACTTACTAAAAACCTTTATCAAAAGTAAGATAATTACTTACTGGATATAAGCTTAAAGGAAGATGAAGTTACCAAATACTTCACTATACTTATATCATTTATAAGGCTACTTGAACTACCACTGTTCAAAGTATTATAGGTAAAAAAAACAGTCATCCCATAGATGAGACCACAAGTTAAGACTTGAATAGATTCAATCTTTGAAATATTATTGAATGAAATAAAGTTACGAGATACTTTATTTAGTCCCTATATATATCCACATATATATCTCTTAAACATTTCCTGGAACCTCTGTTATGTAAAGTATGAACAGAGTTTGTAACATCCAATTAATTTTAGGAAGGAAAAGAATTTTGGCATAAACCCGATATCTTGCTGATCAGGCAAAGATACCAATAAGTAACCTTTTCTACTAGTAGATGGATGAATCCTCCACCGGTCATCACCCTGGCCACATAAGGACCTTGTGCTGGACCGCCACCCGGCCTCTTACGCGTTGATGGACTGCCACCCAGCCACTTACACTTTGATAGACCGTACCCCGGCCTGTCGCTTATGCCGACTCAATTAGATGGGCTTACTTCCCGAACGTTGGGTAAGTAATCAATTCATTTGTTTTCTCAAAACAGCAACCACGTTGCGAATGTAAAATGCACCACATAGCTGGATCCCCCAGGTTTTGAGCGAGTATTTAAATTCCCTTTGAAAGGAAGATCTTCAATATAAAAAAATGAGTTTTGGGATCCGCTCTAACTTTTAAAAATCATTTTGAAGACTCGAAAACACTTTAAAGAGTGTTTGGAGTAATGCTGATTTAATGAAGTAAATCAGTCCCAATATATTTAGAAAATATCTGAATATTATTATTTAAATAAAATTCCCATAGAGAATAATCTTATAAAAATAATCGAAGTAGAAGTTTTAAAACTTATACTTGAAATGGATATTAAATAACCAAAGATATACTTATATGAAAGTACTATCTTTATTTGAATAATCAAAAATAAGTTTGATTATCGAAACATTATTCTTTAATAAAATAAAGAATATTATTAAATAATAAGCGGAGTCATAATACCTCGAATGAATATTATAAATAATATTCATTAAATAAAATAAAGGAGTCACACATCCTCAAATGAATATCCAAGTAATATTCAATAAATAATATAAAGGAGTCATAAGTCCTCGAATGAATATTCGAAATAATATTCAATTAATAAAATAAAAGGAGTCATAAGTCCTCGGATGAATATTCAAGTAATATTCATTAAATAAAATAAAATTATCGAATAAACCTTATTCGATTAATAGTTTGGAAAACTATAACCATATATATATAAATATATATATATATAAAATCTACTCGGGATCCTTGACTCCCGGTTTTAGAAAATATTTTCACCTTTGGGTCCCTATACTAAGGGTATATGCAAATTTCCGCTATTCTCTAGCATATGTATTATCAACTGAACCAACAGATATATATGGAAGGAATACGAAACAGGCATGCATATGTATACCATATCAGCATGCTTCAATATATCGCACATTTGCTAATTAACCAACATGCATCTATCGCAAGATAATGCATATCCACATATACATCACAACAACAGTATAACGGATAGAAAACTTGCCTGAGCGACTGGGGGTGATAAAAGGCTCGGGACGAGTCTGGTAACCTATAAACAACAAGTAAGTTGGAATTAAACCAAAGTCACTTGTAAATCTATACTTTAACTAACTTAGATTCTAACGCTTGTTTTGCGCTTACTGATTCTCTTAAGTCACTCGAGTACCCTCAGCTCCACCATTTTTAATAAATTAACCATTACGAGTTTTAAGGCGATTCTTTCGCGGGTGCCTTACCAACTTCCTAACACACTTACCATAATTTTTTCATACATTAATTAACCCTTTTTTGTCTTTAACCTATGTTTCAAAGTAAGGCGAGGGGAAAAGTTTTGTTCGCGAAACGCCGTTACTTGAAACGGTCGTTTCTCCTAAACCGTGCATCGGAATCGAACGAACTACATATCAAAACGAAGCTCGTAACATGAGCTATCTAAAAATGGCAATGGTCAACATATAGCAGGGGGTTTTCGGGTCCTAATGTTATGAACAAAAGCAGTCTAAAGTAAATCGGACATTACGACGGCTATGTTTACGCGATTTTCCAATTTTAAACCATTCAAAAACCATCACAATTCAACCTCAATCCATTCGTACAACCAAAGTCCATCCTTATCACATCATAACAGCCCCAATCAATTCAATATTAACATTTATACTTATGCCTAAGCTTGAATTTAACTATACTTAAGTTCTTTTAACCAAAACAACAAGATTCACCATTCCATTTCACTACCACTCCAACCCACACTCTAAACCACAAGCATTAAGCTACTATATCACCATAATAATCAAAATCATCTTATAATACAAAGGAATCTAGGGTTTGGAGATGATATACCTTCCTTGAAGTGGTGGAAGTAGCTAGGAAGCCTTAAGAAGCCTTGAGGAGTCTTAGGAAAGCTTGGATCTTAAAGGAAAAACAAGAAAATCAAGTTAAAATTCTTGAAGTCACTATTCATTATCTTCTTCATTGATTTATTGAAGAAGATTGAGAATGAATGGGGTGCTTAAACTCATGATATAGCCATAACTATGCATAATGATGATTAGGGAATTATCTTACCAATTTAGGAAGCCTTGATCTTGAGTTTTGAATTTCTTTTTCCTTTGCAATAGTAAAAGCCGAGAGCAATGAAGAAATAATGCCTTGGTTTTTTTTTGTTTTGATGAAGAATGAATTATTTAGCTTGGTTGGTTGTAGTTTTGTTTTTGTTTTGGTAAATTACCTATTTGCCCCTGATTTTGTGTGGTTAATAATCCACCACATTTCCTTCCTTCCCATGTGATGCTTATGTCATGCTATGATGTCATCTTTCCCTCCTTGTCCTCTTCTCATTGGTTGGGTGACATCATCCCCACTAATCTCTTTGATTAACTTCCTAATTGTTTGCCTAATGACCGCTGATCTGTTATACGGTTCGCTTAACTTTCGTTTTCGTTTATCGTTTGAGGGATCATACCCGGGATCTTATTACTTAGGTTCCCTTAACCTTTCTTAATATATTATATTCCTTTTATGATCCTGTCTTAAAATCCTTTAATTTAAATCCTTTTTATCCTGTTACCTTATACTCAATTCTTTCCGTATCTAGTGGATTTCCGGGAAAAATCATAGTGTTCGGAATTGGATTCTGGTGATCTTTACATACACTTATATACCATTTAGAGTACTAATAAAATCTCAGAATATCCATAACAGAACCCCTACATAGTGTGGCATGAAAAGTTTTCTCATTCAGCTAAAACACTATTCACAAGGGTTACAAAAAGTTCAAAATTTTGGGGGTTATTACAGTCTCCCCTCCTTAAAAGGATTCCGTCCCGGAATCAAATAGAAAATAAATGGGGGTACTTTTCTAGCATTGCGCTCCTAGTTCCCAAGTTGATTCTTCCACATTATGATTCTGCCATAGTACTCTGACTAGCTTGATCACTTTGTTCCCAAGCACCTGTTCCTTCTTATCTATAATCCTTACTGGCTTCTCCACGTAAGTCAGATCTGGTTGCATATCCACCTGCTCGTACTCCACTATGTGTCTGGCATCCCGATGATACTTCCTTAGCATTGACACATGGAACACATTATGAACTTGTTGCAAGTTAGGGGGTAAGGCTAGCTCGTAAGCTAACTTTCCAATCCGTCTTAATATCTCAAAAGGTCCAATGTATCTTGGCTTAGTTTTCCTTTCTTTCCGAACCTCATTAATCCCTTCCAAGGGGATACTTTCAGCAGTACTAAGTCCCCTACTTCATATTCCTTGTCCTTTCGGGCTAGGTCTGCATATTTCTTCTATCTGTCTTGGGCTGCTACAAGTCGCCCTCTGATAAGATCCACTATATCTTTGGTCCTTTGGAGCACTTCAGGTCCGAGCATCTTCCGCTCCCCCACTTCATCCCAGTATAAGGGAGATCGACACCTTCTTCCTTACAGGGCCTCATAAGGCGGCATTCCGATGCTAGCATGGAAGCTATTTTTATAAGAAAACTTGATCAACGACAAGTGATCATCCCAACTTCCTTTAAGGTCTATTGCACAGACTCTCAACATATCCTCTAGTGTCTGGATGGTCCTTTCACTCTGCCCATCCGTCTGGGGATGGTACGCGGTACTCATATTTAACTTGGTCCCCGCACATTCTTGAAAGCTCCTCCAAAATCTGGAGTTGAACCTGGGGTCTCGGTCTGAGACAATGGACGCTGGGACTCCATGTCGCGTCACTATTTCCTTAAGGTAAATGTCCACCAGTCTATCGACTGTGTATCTCTCATTGATAGGAATGAAATGAGCTGACTTTGTCAGTCGGTCTATAATTACCCATATGGCGTCATGATTGGCTTTCGTCCTTGGCAAGCCTACAACAAAATCCATCGCTATCTGTTCCCATTTCCACTCGGGAATCTCCAGGGGTCGTAAAAGTCCACTGGGTCTCTGGTGCTCTGCCTTTACTCTTTGGC